>NW_028151994.1:0-55000 GCF_964638095.1 Poromitra crassiceps
TGTGGCTTTTTGCAAAGCCTGCTTTTCATTTTTATTTCAGTTAACGGACATCTCTTTACACACCTAGCTTTCATTATTCCATTAGTTTTTGTTCATGGTATGAACCTTGCAAGGAAATAGAAAGCTACAAATCGACCACTCTGTGGGCGGAGTCCTAAGCACCAGCCATTGTAAAATAGTGTAACACCCCGACAAGGAGGGACGGGACCTGAGGGGCGGCCTGCTGGTGCCAACCCCTAGGGGTTATCGCTTCTCGGCCTTTTGGCTAAGATCAAGTGTAGTATCTGTTCTTATCAGTTTAATATCTGATACGTCCTCTATACGGGGACAATATATTAAACGGATTTTTGGAAGTAGGAGTTGAAAAAGGGGCTTGCTCCGTTCTCTCCACGCATTGACCCGGTATTGCAGTGCCGCTGGGAACAGTGCACCCTTCTTGCATTCTGTAGAAATGAAAGCCATTGCGGTAGGGGCCTTGGCTTTAAAGTGGCTCTAGATCAGTCTTAAGTAAGCTGGGCCGTGCAGTGCAGTGGTTAAGCTGTCAGGTTTGTAAGCAGAGGACCACCGGTTAGGGAGAGATAAGTTTGGTTCCTGGGGGAGGGGGCTCGTCGCGGCCGGAGGAAGTTTTTTATCGTAAAGTGGGCGTGGCTTAACCCGGGGGTGGGCGTGGCTTGGGAGCGGGGCGGGTCATGATTCTTCTGTGGAACAATTCGGGACAAGCTTGGGGGGCTAAATCTCTGGCGTGTAAATGCTACGAAGGCAACTTTAATAGTCTCAGCATGACATCATCACCCTGGCGTCCCGTTAACTTCAACAAAAGATCAGGGGAGAGCGCGAACGCAGTCCCCCACTACCAGAAATTATGCAGTCGAGATTCCCACATTTGGGGAATTCGCAGGGGTCAGCACAACCGGAGGTGCAATGGCTGAGCCTCACCCTGGGTGAACCACCTTCGTGATCATGGTGTCTCCCCTGCCAGGTAAGTATGAGTTGGGCACGTCAGGGATGGGGGAGGCATTCACAGAGAAACCACTCTGGCTCAGGGTGTGCACAATGAATCGTCACAGAGTCCATGCAGATTAAGCTGCCGAGAAGGCGTGGCCTGTACTTTGCTATGCTAAATGAGCAGCACCATGAAGCCGGTGGCCCAGACCAAATAGGGTCTTTGGTTGCTCTTGTGGAGAAAGGCTGAATTTACTCTGGTTTCTCTTCATAACGAACAAGTCTTTCGCCTTTTACTAAAGACTTCCGTGGAGAGTAACACCAAAGAGTTGGATATATTTTTGGCAGGCTTAGCCGTTTGACTGAGCCCTGTACGGTTTGTGCAAAGAAACATAGTTGGTTGCATTACTCATTGGTCTTTGTGTTTTCGTTCTGACTTTGCTTTCAATTTCAGAGTAGCTTTTAACCGAGTTGGCTACTTCAGCTTAGTCTTACTTTTTTGATTGAGTTTGTGTCATTATCCACCCTTAATAATAATAATAATAATAATAATAATAATACATTGATCTTATATAGCGCTTTTCTAAATACTCAAAGTCGCTTTACAGAAAACACAGAAATAAATAATTTAATTTGGAAACATTCATGAAAGGTGGGGGCAGTAGGTAGAGTGGAGTGAGGTTAGGAGGAGAAGGCGAGGTTGAAGAGGTGGGTCTTGAGGGCCTGTTTGAAGGATGTTATGGACTGAGATTGACGGATGTGGCTGGGACTAAGACTTAAGACTAGGCTTGGGATAAAGACGGAAACAAAATACATGTCCTCTTGTCATTTTAGTTTATTTTGGTGACCGCATGCCAGTGTCCTCTGTATCGTTCCAATTTAGTAGGCTATACTAAAATTGGAACGATACATGACCGCATGCCAGTCTTCTCTGTGGAAACACACAATGCAGATTCAGTTCGCTGTGGCTTTTTGCAAAGCCTGCTTTTCATTTTTATTTCAGTTAACGGACATCTCTTTACACACCTAGCTTTCATTATTCCATTAGTTTTTGTTCATGGTATGAACCTTGCAAGGAAATAGAAAGCTACAAATCGACCACTCTGTGGGCGGAGTCCTAAGCACCAGCCATTGTAAAATAGTGTAACACCCCGACAAGGAGGGACGGGACCTGAGGGGCGGCCTGCTGGTGCCAACCCCTAGGGGTTATCGCTTCTCGGCCTTTTGGCTAAGATCAAGTGTAGTATCTGTTCTTATCAGTTTAATATCTGATACGTCCTCTATACGGGGACAATATATTAAACGGATTTTTGGAAGTAGGAGTTGAAAAAGGGGCTTGCTCCGTTCTCTCCACGCATTGACCCGGTATTGCAGTGCCGCTGGGAACAGTGCACCCTTCTTGCATTCTGTAGAAATGAAAGCCATTGCGGTAGGGGCCTTGGCTTTAAAGTGGCTCTAGATCAGTCTTAAGTAAGCTGGGCCGTGCAGTGCAGTGGTTAAGCTGTCAGGTTTGTAAGCAGAGGACCACCGGTTAGGGAGAGATAAGTTTGGTTCCTGGGGGAGGGGGCTCGTCGCGGCCGGAGGAAGTTTTTTATCGTAAAGTGGGCGTGGCTTAACCCGGGGGTGGGCGTGGCTTGGGAGCGGGGCGGGTCATGATTCTTCTGTGGAACAATTCGGGACAAGCTTGGGGGGCTAAATCTCTGGCGTGTAAATGCTACGAAGGCAACTTTAATAGTCTCAGCATGACATCATCACCCTGGCGTCCCGTTAACTTCAACAAAAGATCAGGGGAGAGCGCGAACGCAGTCCCCCACTACCAGAAATTATGCAGTCGAGATTCCCACATTTGGGGAATTCGCAGGGGTCAGCACAACCGGAGGTGCAATGGCTGAGCCTCACCCTGGGTGAACCACCTTCGTGATCATGGTGTCTCCCCTGCCAGGTAAGTATGAGTTGGGCACGTCAGGGATGGGGGAGGCATTCACAGAGAAACCACTCTGGCTCAGGGTGTGCACAATGAATCGTCACAGAGTCCATGCAGATTAAGCTGCCGAGAAGGCGTGGCCTGTACTTTGCTATGCTAAATGAGCAGCACCATGAAGCCGGTGGCCCAGACCAAATAGGGTCTTTGGTTGCTCTTGTGGAGAAAGGCTGAATTTACTCTGGTTTCTCTTCATAACGAACAAGTCTTTCGCCTTTTACTAAAGACTTCCGTGGAGAGTAACACCAAAGAGTTGGATATATTTTTGGCAGGCTTAGCCGTTTGACTGAGCCCTGTACGGTTTGTGCAAAGAAACATAGTTGGTTGCATTACTCATTGGTCTTTGTGTTTTCGTTCTGACTTTGCTTTCAATTTCAGAGTAGCTTTTAACCGAGTTGGCTACTTCAGCTTAGTCTTACTTTTTTGATTGAGTTTGTGTCATTATCCACCCTTAATAATAATAATAATAATAATAATAATAATACATTGATCTTATATAGCGCTTTTCTAAATACTCAAAGTCGCTTTACAGAAAACACAGAAATAAATAATTTAATTTGGAAACATTCATGAAAGGTGGGGGCAGTAGGTAGAGTGGAGTGAGGTTAGGAGGAGAAGGCGAGGTTGAAGAGGTGGGTCTTGAGGGCCTGTTTGAAGGATGTTATGGACTGAGATTGACGGATGTGGCTGGGACTAAGACTTAAGACTAGGCTTGGGATAAAGACGGAAACAAAATACATGTCCTCTTGTCATTTTAGTTTATTTTGGTGACCGCATGCCAGTGTCCTCTGTATCGTTCCAATTTAGTAGGCTATACTAAAATTGGAACGATACATGACCGCATGCCAGTCTTCTCTGTGGAAACACACAATGCAGATTCAGTTCGCTGTGGCTTTTTGCAAAGCCTGCTTTTCATTTTTATTTCAGTTAACGGACATCTCTTTACACACCTAGCTTTCATTATTCCATTAGTTTTTGTTCATGGTATGAACCTTGCAAGGAAATAGAAAGCTACAAATCGACCACTCTGTGGGCGGAGTCCTAAGCACCAGCCATTGTAAAATAGTGTAACACCCCGACAAGGAGGGACGGGACCTGAGGGGCGGCCTGCTGGTGCCAACCCCTAGGGGTTATCGCTTCTCGGCCTTTTGGCTAAGATCAAGTGTAGTATCTGTTCTTATCAGTTTAATATCTGATACGTCCTCTATACGGGGACAATATATTAAACGGATTTTTGGAAGTAGGAGTTGAAAAAGGGGCTTGCTCCGTTCTCTCCACGCATTGACCCGGTATTGCAGTGCCGCTGGGAACAGTGCACCCTTCTTGCATTCTGTAGAAATGAAAGCCATTGCGGTAGGGGCCTTGGCTTTAAAGTGGCTCTAGATCAGTCTTAAGTAAGCTGGGCCGTGCAGTGCAGTGGTTAAGCTGTCAGGTTTGTAAGCAGAGGACCACCGGTTAGGGAGAGATAAGTTTGGTTCCTGGGGGAGGGGGCTCGTCGCGGCCGGAGGAAGTTTTTTATCGTAAAGTGGGCGTGGCTTAACCCGGGGGTGGGCGTGGCTTGGGAGCGGGGCGGGTCATGATTCTTCTGTGGAACAATTCGGGACAAGCTTGGGGGGCTAAATCTCTGGCGTGTAAATGCTACGAAGGCAACTTTAATAGTCTCAGCATGACATCATCACCCTGGCGTCCCGTTAACTTCAACAAAAGATCAGGGGAGAGCGCGAACGCAGTCCCCCACTACCAGAAATTATGCAGTCGAGATTCCCACATTTGGGGAATTCGCAGGGGTCAGCACAACCGGAGGTGCAATGGCTGAGCCTCACCCTGGGTGAACCACCTTCGTGATCATGGTGTCTCCCCTGCCAGGTAAGTATGAGTTGGGCACGTCAGGGATGGGGGAGGCATTCACAGAGAAACCACTCTGGCTCAGGGTGTGCACAATGAATCGTCACAGAGTCCATGCAGATTAAGCTGCCGAGAAGGCGTGGCCTGTACTTTGCTATGCTAAATGAGCAGCACCATGAAGCCGGTGGCCCAGACCAAATAGGGTCTTTGGTTGCTCTTGTGGAGAAAGGCTGAATTTACTCTGGTTTCTCTTCATAACGAACAAGTCTTTCGCCTTTTACTAAAGACTTCCGTGGAGAGTAACACCAAAGAGTTGGATATATTTTTGGCAGGCTTAGCCGTTTGACTGAGCCCTGTACGGTTTGTGCAAAGAAACATAGTTGGTTGCATTACTCATTGGTCTTTGTGTTTTCGTTCTGACTTTGCTTTCAATTTCAGAGTAGCTTTTAACCGAGTTGGCTACTTCAGCTTAGTCTTACTTTTTTGATTGAGTTTGTGTCATTATCCACCCTTAATAATAATAATAATAATAATAATAATAATACATTGATCTTATATAGCGCTTTTCTAAATACTCAAAGTCGCTTTACAGAAAACACAGAAATAAATAATTTAATTTGGAAACATTCATGAAAGGTGGGGGCAGTAGGTAGAGTGGAGTGAGGTTAGGAGGAGAAGGCGAGGTTGAAGAGGTGGGTCTTGAGGGCCTGTTTGAAGGATGTTATGGACTGAGATTGACGGATGTGGCTGGGACTAAGACTTAAGACTAGGCTTGGGATAAAGACGGAAACAAAATACATGTCCTCTTGTCATTTTAGTTTATTTTGGTGACCGCATGCCAGTGTCCTCTGTATCGTTCCAATTTAGTAGGCTATACTAAAATTGGAACGATACATGACCGCATGCCAGTCTTCTCTGTGGAAACACACAATGCAGATTCAGTTCGCTGTGGCTTTTTGCAAAGCCTGCTTTTCATTTTTATTTCAGTTAACGGACATCTCTTTACACACCTAGCTTTCATTATTCCATTAGTTTTTGTTCATGGTATGAACCTTGCAAGGAAATAGAAAGCTACAAATCGACCACTCTGTGGGCGGAGTCCTAAGCACCAGCCATTGTAAAATAGTGTAACACCCCGACAAGGAGGGACGGGACCTGAGGGGCGGCCTGCTGGTGCCAACCCCTAGGGGTTATCGCTTCTCGGCCTTTTGGCTAAGATCAAGTGTAGTATCTGTTCTTATCAGTTTAATATCTGATACGTCCTCTATACGGGGACAATATATTAAACGGATTTTTGGAAGTAGGAGTTGAAAAAGGGGCTTGCTCCGTTCTCTCCACGCATTGACCCGGTATTGCAGTGCCGCTGGGAACAGTGCACCCTTCTTGCATTCTGTAGAAATGAAAGCCATTGCGGTAGGGGCCTTGGCTTTAAAGTGGCTCTAGATCAGTCTTAAGTAAGCTGGGCCGTGCAGTGCAGTGGTTAAGCTGTCAGGTTTGTAAGCAGAGGACCACCGGTTAGGGAGAGATAAGTTTGGTTCCTGGGGGAGGGGGCTCGTCGCGGCCGGAGGAAGTTTTTTATCGTAAAGTGGGCGTGGCTTAACCCGGGGGTGGGCGTGGCTTGGGAGCGGGGCGGGTCATGATTCTTCTGTGGAACAATTCGGGACAAGCTTGGGGGGCTAAATCTCTGGCGTGTAAATGCTACGAAGGCAACTTTAATAGTCTCAGCATGACATCATCACCCTGGCGTCCCGTTAACTTCAACAAAAGATCAGGGGAGAGCGCGAACGCAGTCCCCCACTACCAGAAATTATGCAGTCGAGATTCCCACATTTGGGGAATTCGCAGGGGTCAGCACAACCGGAGGTGCAATGGCTGAGCCTCACCCTGGGTGAACCACCTTCGTGATCATGGTGTCTCCCCTGCCAGGTAAGTATGAGTTGGGCACGTCAGGGATGGGGGAGGCATTCACAGAGAAACCACTCTGGCTCAGGGTGTGCACAATGAATCGTCACAGAGTCCATGCAGATTAAGCTGCCGAGAAGGCGTGGCCTGTACTTTGCTATGCTAAATGAGCAGCACCATGAAGCCGGTGGCCCAGACCAAATAGGGTCTTTGGTTGCTCTTGTGGAGAAAGGCTGAATTTACTCTGGTTTCTCTTCATAACGAACAAGTCTTTCGCCTTTTACTAAAGACTTCCGTGGAGAGTAACACCAAAGAGTTGGATATATTTTTGGCAGGCTTAGCCGTTTGACTGAGCCCTGTACGGTTTGTGCAAAGAAACATAGTTGGTTGCATTACTCATTGGTCTTTGTGTTTTCGTTCTGACTTTGCTTTCAATTTCAGAGTAGCTTTTAACCGAGTTGGCTACTTCAGCTTAGTCTTACTTTTTTGATTGAGTTTGTGTCATTATCCACCCTTAATAATAATAATAATAATAATAATAATAATACATTGATCTTATATAGCGCTTTTCTAAATACTCAAAGTCGCTTTACAGAAAACACAGAAATAAATAATTTAATTTGGAAACATTCATGAAAGGTGGGGGCAGTAGGTAGAGTGGAGTGAGGTTAGGAGGAGAAGGCGAGGTTGAAGAGGTGGGTCTTGAGGGCCTGTTTGAAGGATGTTATGGACTGAGATTGACGGATGTGGCTGGGACTAAGACTTAAGACTAGGCTTGGGATAAAGACGGAAACAAAATACATGTCCTCTTGTCATTTTAGTTTATTTTGGTGACCGCATGCCAGTGTCCTCTGTATCGTTCCAATTTAGTAGGCTATACTAAAATTGGAACGATACATGACCGCATGCCAGTCTTCTCTGTGGAAACACACAATGCAGATTCAGTTCGCTGTGGCTTTTTGCAAAGCCTGCTTTTCATTTTTATTTCAGTTAACGGACATCTCTTTACACACCTAGCTTTCATTATTCCATTAGTTTTTGTTCATGGTATGAACCTTGCAAGGAAATAGAAAGCTACAAATCGACCACTCTGTGGGCGGAGTCCTAAGCACCAGCCATTGTAAAATAGTGTAACACCCCGACAAGGAGGGACGGGACCTGAGGGGCGGCCTGCTGGTGCCAACCCCTAGGGGTTATCGCTTCTCGGCCTTTTGGCTAAGATCAAGTGTAGTATCTGTTCTTATCAGTTTAATATCTGATACGTCCTCTATACGGGGACAATATATTAAACGGATTTTTGGAAGTAGGAGTTGAAAAAGGGGCTTGCTCCGTTCTCTCCACGCATTGACCCGGTATTGCAGTGCCGCTGGGAACAGTGCACCCTTCTTGCATTCTGTAGAAATGAAAGCCATTGCGGTAGGGGCCTTGGCTTTAAAGTGGCTCTAGATCAGTCTTAAGTAAGCTGGGCCGTGCAGTGCAGTGGTTAAGCTGTCAGGTTTGTAAGCAGAGGACCACCGGTTAGGGAGAGATAAGTTTGGTTCCTGGGGGAGGGGGCTCGTCGCGGCCGGAGGAAGTTTTTTATCGTAAAGTGGGCGTGGCTTAACCCGGGGGTGGGCGTGGCTTGGGAGCGGGGCGGGTCATGATTCTTCTGTGGAACAATTCGGGACAAGCTTGGGGGGCTAAATCTCTGGCGTGTAAATGCTACGAAGGCAACTTTAATAGTCTCAGCATGACATCATCACCCTGGCGTCCCGTTAACTTCAACAAAAGATCAGGGGAGAGCGCGAACGCAGTCCCCCACTACCAGAAATTATGCAGTCGAGATTCCCACATTTGGGGAATTCGCAGGGGTCAGCACAACCGGAGGTGCAATGGCTGAGCCTCACCCTGGGTGAACCACCTTCGTGATCATGGTGTCTCCCCTGCCAGGTAAGTATGAGTTGGGCACGTCAGGGATGGGGGAGGCATTCACAGAGAAACCACTCTGGCTCAGGGTGTGCACAATGAATCGTCACAGAGTCCATGCAGATTAAGCTGCCGAGAAGGCGTGGCCTGTACTTTGCTATGCTAAATGAGCAGCACCATGAAGCCGGTGGCCCAGACCAAATAGGGTCTTTGGTTGCTCTTGTGGAGAAAGGCTGAATTTACTCTGGTTTCTCTTCATAACGAACAAGTCTTTCGCCTTTTACTAAAGACTTCCGTGGAGAGTAACACCAAAGAGTTGGATATATTTTTGGCAGGCTTAGCCGTTTGACTGAGCCCTGTACGGTTTGTGCAAAGAAACATAGTTGGTTGCATTACTCATTGGTCTTTGTGTTTTCGTTCTGACTTTGCTTTCAATTTCAGAGTAGCTTTTAACCGAGTTGGCTACTTCAGCTTAGTCTTACTTTTTTGATTGAGTTTGTGTCATTATCCACCCTTAATAATAATAATAATAATAATAATAATAATACATTGATCTTATATAGCGCTTTTCTAAATACTCAAAGTCGCTTTACAGAAAACACAGAAATAAATAATTTAATTTGGAAACATTCATGAAAGGTGGGGGCAGTAGGTAGAGTGGAGTGAGGTTAGGAGGAGAAGGCGAGGTTGAAGAGGTGGGTCTTGAGGGCCTGTTTGAAGGATGTTATGGACTGAGATTGACGGATGTGGCTGGGACTAAGACTTAAGACTAGGCTTGGGATAAAGACGGAAACAAAATACATGTCCTCTTGTCATTTTAGTTTATTTTGGTGACCGCATGCCAGTGTCCTCTGTATCGTTCCAATTTAGTAGGCTATACTAAAATTGGAACGATACATGACCGCATGCCAGTCTTCTCTGTGGAAACACACAATGCAGATTCAGTTCGCTGTGGCTTTTTGCAAAGCCTGCTTTTCATTTTTATTTCAGTTAACGGACATCTCTTTACACACCTAGCTTTCATTATTCCATTAGTTTTTGTTCATGGTATGAACCTTGCAAGGAAATAGAAAGCTACAAATCGACCACTCTGTGGGCGGAGTCCTAAGCACCAGCCATTGTAAAATAGTGTAACACCCCGACAAGGAGGGACGGGACCTGAGGGGCGGCCTGCTGGTGCCAACCCCTAGGGGTTATCGCTTCTCGGCCTTTTGGCTAAGATCAAGTGTAGTATCTGTTCTTATCAGTTTAATATCTGATACGTCCTCTATACGGGGACAATATATTAAACGGATTTTTGGAAGTAGGAGTTGAAAAAGGGGCTTGCTCCGTTCTCTCCACGCATTGACCCGGTATTGCAGTGCCGCTGGGAACAGTGCACCCTTCTTGCATTCTGTAGAAATGAAAGCCATTGCGGTAGGGGCCTTGGCTTTAAAGTGGCTCTAGATCAGTCTTAAGTAAGCTGGGCCGTGCAGTGCAGTGGTTAAGCTGTCAGGTTTGTAAGCAGAGGACCACCGGTTAGGGAGAGATAAGTTTGGTTCCTGGGGGAGGGGGCTCGTCGCGGCCGGAGGAAGTTTTTTATCGTAAAGTGGGCGTGGCTTAACCCGGGGGTGGGCGTGGCTTGGGAGCGGGGCGGGTCATGATTCTTCTGTGGAACAATTCGGGACAAGCTTGGGGGGCTAAATCTCTGGCGTGTAAATGCTACGAAGGCAACTTTAATAGTCTCAGCATGACATCATCACCCTGGCGTCCCGTTAACTTCAACAAAAGATCAGGGGAGAGCGCGAACGCAGTCCCCCACTACCAGAAATTATGCAGTCGAGATTCCCACATTTGGGGAATTCGCAGGGGTCAGCACAACCGGAGGTGCAATGGCTGAGCCTCACCCTGGGTGAACCACCTTCGTGATCATGGTGTCTCCCCTGCCAGGTAAGTATGAGTTGGGCACGTCAGGGATGGGGGAGGCATTCACAGAGAAACCACTCTGGCTCAGGGTGTGCACAATGAATCGTCACAGAGTCCATGCAGATTAAGCTGCCGAGAAGGCGTGGCCTGTACTTTGCTATGCTAAATGAGCAGCACCATGAAGCCGGTGGCCCAGACCAAATAGGGTCTTTGGTTGCTCTTGTGGAGAAAGGCTGAATTTACTCTGGTTTCTCTTCATAACGAACAAGTCTTTCGCCTTTTACTAAAGACTTCCGTGGAGAGTAACACCAAAGAGTTGGATATATTTTTGGCAGGCTTAGCCGTTTGACTGAGCCCTGTACGGTTTGTGCAAAGAAACATAGTTGGTTGCATTACTCATTGGTCTTTGTGTTTTCGTTCTGACTTTGCTTTCAATTTCAGAGTAGCTTTTAACCGAGTTGGCTACTTCAGCTTAGTCTTACTTTTTTGATTGAGTTTGTGTCATTATCCACCCTTAATAATAATAATAATAATAATAATAATAATACATTGATCTTATATAGCGCTTTTCTAAATACTCAAAGTCGCTTTACAGAAAACACAGAAATAAATAATTTAATTTGGAAACATTCATGAAAGGTGGGGGCAGTAGGTAGAGTGGAGTGAGGTTAGGAGGAGAAGGCGAGGTTGAAGAGGTGGGTCTTGAGGGCCTGTTTGAAGGATGTTATGGACTGAGATTGACGGATGTGGCTGGGACTAAGACTTAAGACTAGGCTTGGGATAAAGACGGAAACAAAATACATGTCCTCTTGTCATTTTAGTTTATTTTGGTGACCGCATGCCAGTGTCCTCTGTATCGTTCCAATTTAGTAGGCTATACTAAAATTGGAACGATACATGACCGCATGCCAGTCTTCTCTGTGGAAACACACAATGCAGATTCAGTTCGCTGTGGCTTTTTGCAAAGCCTGCTTTTCATTTTTATTTCAGTTAACGGACATCTCTTTACACACCTAGCTTTCATTATTCCATTAGTTTTTGTTCATGGTATGAACCTTGCAAGGAAATAGAAAGCTACAAATCGACCACTCTGTGGGCGGAGTCCTAAGCACCAGCCATTGTAAAATAGTGTAACACCCCGACAAGGAGGGACGGGACCTGAGGGGCGGCCTGCTGGTGCCAACCCCTAGGGGTTATCGCTTCTCGGCCTTTTGGCTAAGATCAAGTGTAGTATCTGTTCTTATCAGTTTAATATCTGATACGTCCTCTATACGGGGACAATATATTAAACGGATTTTTGGAAGTAGGAGTTGAAAAAGGGGCTTGCTCCGTTCTCTCCACGCATTGACCCGGTATTGCAGTGCCGCTGGGAACAGTGCACCCTTCTTGCATTCTGTAGAAATGAAAGCCATTGCGGTAGGGGCCTTGGCTTTAAAGTGGCTCTAGATCAGTCTTAAGTAAGCTGGGCCGTGCAGTGCAGTGGTTAAGCTGTCAGGTTTGTAAGCAGAGGACCACCGGTTAGGGAGAGATAAGTTTGGTTCCTGGGGGAGGGGGCTCGTCGCGGCCGGAGGAAGTTTTTTATCGTAAAGTGGGCGTGGCTTAACCCGGGGGTGGGCGTGGCTTGGGAGCGGGGCGGGTCATGATTCTTCTGTGGAACAATTCGGGACAAGCTTGGGGGGCTAAATCTCTGGCGTGTAAATGCTACGAAGGCAACTTTAATAGTCTCAGCATGACATCATCACCCTGGCGTCCCGTTAACTTCAACAAAAGATCAGGGGAGAGCGCGAACGCAGTCCCCCACTACCAGAAATTATGCAGTCGAGATTCCCACATTTGGGGAATTCGCAGGGGTCAGCACAACCGGAGGTGCAATGGCTGAGCCTCACCCTGGGTGAACCACCTTCGTGATCATGGTGTCTCCCCTGCCAGGTAAGTATGAGTTGGGCACGTCAGGGATGGGGGAGGCATTCACAGAGAAACCACTCTGGCTCAGGGTGTGCACAATGAATCGTCACAGAGTCCATGCAGATTAAGCTGCCGAGAAGGCGTGGCCTGTACTTTGCTATGCTAAATGAGCAGCACCATGAAGCCGGTGGCCCAGACCAAATAGGGTCTTTGGTTGCTCTTGTGGAGAAAGGCTGAATTTACTCTGGTTTCTCTTCATAACGAACAAGTCTTTCGCCTTTTACTAAAGACTTCCGTGGAGAGTAACACCAAAGAGTTGGATATATTTTTGGCAGGCTTAGCCGTTTGACTGAGCCCTGTACGGTTTGTGCAAAGAAACATAGTTGGTTGCATTACTCATTGGTCTTTGTGTTTTCGTTCTGACTTTGCTTTCAATTTCAGAGTAGCTTTTAACCGAGTTGGCTACTTCAGCTTAGTCTTACTTTTTTGATTGAGTTTGTGTCATTATCCACCCTTAATAATAATAATAATAATAATAATAATAATACATTGATCTTATATAGCGCTTTTCTAAATACTCAAAGTCGCTTTACAGAAAACACAGAAATAAATAATTTAATTTGGAAACATTCATGAAAGGTGGGGGCAGTAGGTAGAGTGGAGTGAGGTTAGGAGGAGAAGGCGAGGTTGAAGAGGTGGGTCTTGAGGGCCTGTTTGAAGGATGTTATGGACTGAGATTGACGGATGTGGCTGGGACTAAGACTTAAGACTAGGCTTGGGATAAAGACGGAAACAAAATACATGTCCTCTTGTCATTTTAGTTTATTTTGGTGACCGCATGCCAGTGTCCTCTGTATCGTTCCAATTTAGTAGGCTATACTAAAATTGGAACGATACATGACCGCATGCCAGTCTTCTCTGTGGAAACACACAATGCAGATTCAGTTCGCTGTGGCTTTTTGCAAAGCCTGCTTTTCATTTTTATTTCAGTTAACGGACATCTCTTTACACACCTAGCTTTCATTATTCCATTAGTTTTTGTTCATGGTATGAACCTTGCAAGGAAATAGAAAGCTACAAATCGACCACTCTGTGGGCGGAGTCCTAAGCACCAGCCATTGTAAAATAGTGTAACACCCCGACAAGGAGGGACGGGACCTGAGGGGCGGCCTGCTGGTGCCAACCCCTAGGGGTTATCGCTTCTCGGCCTTTTGGCTAAGATCAAGTGTAGTATCTGTTCTTATCAGTTTAATATCTGATACGTCCTCTATACGGGGACAATATATTAAACGGATTTTTGGAAGTAGGAGTTGAAAAAGGGGCTTGCTCCGTTCTCTCCACGCATTGACCCGGTATTGCAGTGCCGCTGGGAACAGTGCACCCTTCTTGCATTCTGTAGAAATGAAAGCCATTGCGGTAGGGGCCTTGGCTTTAAAGTGGCTCTAGATCAGTCTTAAGTAAGCTGGGCCGTGCAGTGCAGTGGTTAAGCTGTCAGGTTTGTAAGCAGAGGACCACCGGTTAGGGAGAGATAAGTTTGGTTCCTGGGGGAGGGGGCTCGTCGCGGCCGGAGGAAGTTTTTTATCGTAAAGTGGGCGTGGCTTAACCCGGGGGTGGGCGTGGCTTGGGAGCGGGGCGGGTCATGATTCTTCTGTGGAACAATTCGGGACAAGCTTGGGGGGCTAAATCTCTGGCGTGTAAATGCTACGAAGGCAACTTTAATAGTCTCAGCATGACATCATCACCCTGGCGTCCCGTTAACTTCAACAAAAGATCAGGGGAGAGCGCGAACGCAGTCCCCCACTACCAGAAATTATGCAGTCGAGATTCCCACATTTGGGGAATTCGCAGGGGTCAGCACAACCGGAGGTGCAATGGCTGAGCCTCACCCTGGGTGAACCACCTTCGTGATCATGGTGTCTCCCCTGCCAGGTAAGTATGAGTTGGGCACGTCAGGGATGGGGGAGGCATTCACAGAGAAACCACTCTGGCTCAGGGTGTGCACAATGAATCGTCACAGAGTCCATGCAGATTAAGCTGCCGAGAAGGCGTGGCCTGTACTTTGCTATGCTAAATGAGCAGCACCATGAAGCCGGTGGCCCAGACCAAATAGGGTCTTTGGTTGCTCTTGTGGAGAAAGGCTGAATTTACTCTGGTTTCTCTTCATAACGAACAAGTCTTTCGCCTTTTACTAAAGACTTCCGTGGAGAGTAACACCAAAGAGTTGGATATATTTTTGGCAGGCTTAGCCGTTTGACTGAGCCCTGTACGGTTTGTGCAAAGAAACATAGTTGGTTGCATTACTCATTGGTCTTTGTGTTTTCGTTCTGACTTTGCTTTCAATTTCAGAGTAGCTTTTAACCGAGTTGGCTACTTCAGCTTAGTCTTACTTTTTTGATTGAGTTTGTGTCATTATCCACCCTTAATAATAATAATAATAATAATAATAATAATACATTGATCTTATATAGCGCTTTTCTAAATACTCAAAGTCGCTTTACAGAAAACACAGAAATAAATAATTTAATTTGGAAACATTCATGAAAGGTGGGGGCAGTAGGTAGAGTGGAGTGAGGTTAGGAGGAGAAGGCGAGGTTGAAGAGGTGGGTCTTGAGGGCCTGTTTGAAGGATGTTATGGACTGAGATTGACGGATGTGGCTGGGACTAAGACTTAAGACTAGGCTTGGGATAAAGACGGAAACAAAATACATGTCCTCTTGTCATTTTAGTTTATTTTGGTGACCGCATGCCAGTGTCCTCTGTATCGTTCCAATTTAGTAGGCTATACTAAAATTGGAACGATACATGACCGCATGCCAGTCTTCTCTGTGGAAACACACAATGCAGATTCAGTTCGCTGTGGCTTTTTGCAAAGCCTGCTTTTCATTTTTATTTCAGTTAACGGACATCTCTTTACACACCTAGCTTTCATTATTCCATTAGTTTTTGTTCATGGTATGAACCTTGCAAGGAAATAGAAAGCTACAAATCGACCACTCTGTGGGCGGAGTCCTAAGCACCAGCCATTGTAAAATAGTGTAACACCCCGACAAGGAGGGACGGGACCTGAGGGGCGGCCTGCTGGTGCCAACCCCTAGGGGTTATCGCTTCTCGGCCTTTTGGCTAAGATCAAGTGTAGTATCTGTTCTTATCAGTTTAATATCTGATACGTCCTCTATACGGGGACAATATATTAAACGGATTTTTGGAAGTAGGAGTTGAAAAAGGGGCTTGCTCCGTTCTCTCCACGCATTGACCCGGTATTGCAGTGCCGCTGGGAACAGTGCACCCTTCTTGCATTCTGTAGAAATGAAAGCCATTGCGGTAGGGGCCTTGGCTTTAAAGTGGCTCTAGATCAGTCTTAAGTAAGCTGGGCCGTGCAGTGCAGTGGTTAAGCTGTCAGGTTTGTAAGCAGAGGACCACCGGTTAGGGAGAGATAAGTTTGGTTCCTGGGGGAGGGGGCTCGTCGCGGCCGGAGGAAGTTTTTTATCGTAAAGTGGGCGTGGCTTAACCCGGGGGTGGGCGTGGCTTGGGAGCGGGGCGGGTCATGATTCTTCTGTGGAACAATTCGGGACAAGCTTGGGGGGCTAAATCTCTGGCGTGTAAATGCTACGAAGGCAACTTTAATAGTCTCAGCATGACATCATCACCCTGGCGTCCCGTTAACTTCAACAAAAGATCAGGGGAGAGCGCGAACGCAGTCCCCCACTACCAGAAATTATGCAGTCGAGATTCCCACATTTGGGGAATTCGCAGGGGTCAGCACAACCGGAGGTGCAATGGCTGAGCCTCACCCTGGGTGAACCACCTTCGTGATCATGGTGTCTCCCCTGCCAGGTAAGTATGAGTTGGGCACGTCAGGGATGGGGGAGGCATTCACAGAGAAACCACTCTGGCTCAGGGTGTGCACAATGAATCGTCACAGAGTCCATGCAGATTAAGCTGCCGAGAAGGCGTGGCCTGTACTTTGCTATGCTAAATGAGCAGCACCATGAAGCCGGTGGCCCAGACCAAATAGGGTCTTTGGTTGCTCTTGTGGAGAAAGGCTGAATTTACTCTGGTTTCTCTTCATAACGAACAAGTCTTTCGCCTTTTACTAAAGACTTCCGTGGAGAGTAACACCAAAGAGTTGGATATATTTTTGGCAGGCTTAGCCGTTTGACTGAGCCCTGTACGGTTTGTGCAAAGAAACATAGTTGGTTGCATTACTCATTGGTCTTTGTGTTTTCGTTCTGACTTTGCTTTCAATTTCAGAGTAGCTTTTAACCGAGTTGGCTACTTCAGCTTAGTCTTACTTTTTTGATTGAGTTTGTGTCATTATCCACCCTTAATAATAATAATAATAATAATAATAATAATACATTGATCTTATATAGCGCTTTTCTAAATACTCAAAGTCGCTTTACAGAAAACACAGAAATAAATAATTTAATTTGGAAACATTCATGAAAGGTGGGGGCAGTAGGTAGAGTGGAGTGAGGTTAGGAGGAGAAGGCGAGGTTGAAGAGGTGGGTCTTGAGGGCCTGTTTGAAGGATGTTATGGACTGAGATTGACGGATGTGGCTGGGACTAAGACTTAAGACTAGGCTTGGGATAAAGACGGAAACAAAATACATGTCCTCTTGTCATTTTAGTTTATTTTGGTGACCGCATGCCAGTGTCCTCTGTATCGTTCCAATTTAGTAGGCTATACTAAAATTGGAACGATACATGACCGCATGCCAGTCTTCTCTGTGGAAACACACAATGCAGATTCAGTTCGCTGTGGCTTTTTGCAAAGCCTGCTTTTCATTTTTATTTCAGTTAACGGACATCTCTTTACACACCTAGCTTTCATTATTCCATTAGTTTTTGTTCATGGTATGAACCTTGCAAGGAAATAGAAAGCTACAAATCGACCACTCTGTGGGCGGAGTCCTAAGCACCAGCCATTGTAAAATAGTGTAACACCCCGACAAGGAGGGACGGGACCTGAGGGGCGGCCTGCTGGTGCCAACCCCTAGGGGTTATCGCTTCTCGGCCTTTTGGCTAAGATCAAGTGTAGTATCTGTTCTTATCAGTTTAATATCTGATACGTCCTCTATACGGGGACAATATATTAAACGGATTTTTGGAAGTAGGAGTTGAAAAAGGGGCTTGCTCCGTTCTCTCCACGCATTGACCCGGTATTGCAGTGCCGCTGGGAACAGTGCACCCTTCTTGCATTCTGTAGAAATGAAAGCCATTGCGGTAGGGGCCTTGGCTTTAAAGTGGCTCTAGATCAGTCTTAAGTAAGCTGGGCCGTGCAGTGCAGTGGTTAAGCTGTCAGGTTTGTAAGCAGAGGACCACCGGTTAGGGAGAGATAAGTTTGGTTCCTGGGGGAGGGGGCTCGTCGCGGCCGGAGGAAGTTTTTTATCGTAAAGTGGGCGTGGCTTAACCCGGGGGTGGGCGTGGCTTGGGAGCGGGGCGGGTCATGATTCTTCTGTGGAACAATTCGGGACAAGCTTGGGGGGCTAAATCTCTGGCGTGTAAATGCTACGAAGGCAACTTTAATAGTCTCAGCATGACATCATCACCCTGGCGTCCCGTTAACTTCAACAAAAGATCAGGGGAGAGCGCGAACGCAGTCCCCCACTACCAGAAATTATGCAGTCGAGATTCCCACATTTGGGGAATTCGCAGGGGTCAGCACAACCGGAGGTGCAATGGCTGAGCCTCACCCTGGGTGAACCACCTTCGTGATCATGGTGTCTCCCCTGCCAGGTAAGTATGAGTTGGGCACGTCAGGGATGGGGGAGGCATTCACAGAGAAACCACTCTGGCTCAGGGTGTGCACAATGAATCGTCACAGAGTCCATGCAGATTAAGCTGCCGAGAAGGCGTGGCCTGTACTTTGCTATGCTAAATGAGCAGCACCATGAAGCCGGTGGCCCAGACCAAATAGGGTCTTTGGTTGCTCTTGTGGAGAAAGGCTGAATTTACTCTGGTTTCTCTTCATAACGAACAAGTCTTTCGCCTTTTACTAAAGACTTCCGTGGAGAGTAACACCAAAGAGTTGGATATATTTTTGGCAGGCTTAGCCGTTTGACTGAGCCCTGTACGGTTTGTGCAAAGAAACATAGTTGGTTGCATTACTCATTGGTCTTTGTGTTTTCGTTCTGACTTTGCTTTCAATTTCAGAGTAGCTTTTAACCGAGTTGGCTACTTCAGCTTAGTCTTACTTTTTTGATTGAGTTTGTGTCATTATCCACCCTTAATAATAATAATAATAATAATAATAATAATACATTGATCTTATATAGCGCTTTTCTAAATACTCAAAGTCGCTTTACAGAAAACACAGAAATAAATAATTTAATTTGGAAACATTCATGAAAGGTGGGGGCAGTAGGTAGAGTGGAGTGAGGTTAGGAGGAGAAGGCGAGGTTGAAGAGGTGGGTCTTGAGGGCCTGTTTGAAGGATGTTATGGACTGAGATTGACGGATGTGGCTGGGACTAAGACTTAAGACTAGGCTTGGGATAAAGACGGAAACAAAATACATGTCCTCTTGTCATTTTAGTTTATTTTGGTGACCGCATGCCAGTGTCCTCTGTATCGTTCCAATTTAGTAGGCTATACTAAAATTGGAACGATACATGACCGCATGCCAGTCTTCTCTGTGGAAACACACAATGCAGATTCAGTTCGCTGTGGCTTTTTGCAAAGCCTGCTTTTCATTTTTATTTCAGTTAACGGACATCTCTTTACACACCTAGCTTTCATTATTCCATTAGTTTTTGTTCATGGTATGAACCTTGCAAGGAAATAGAAAGCTACAAATCGACCACTCTGTGGGCGGAGTCCTAAGCACCAGCCATTGTAAAATAGTGTAACACCCCGACAAGGAGGGACGGGACCTGAGGGGCGGCCTGCTGGTGCCAACCCCTAGGGGTTATCGCTTCTCGGCCTTTTGGCTAAGATCAAGTGTAGTATCTGTTCTTATCAGTTTAATATCTGATACGTCCTCTATACGGGGACAATATATTAAACGGATTTTTGGAAGTAGGAGTTGAAAAAGGGGCTTGCTCCGTTCTCTCCACGCATTGACCCGGTATTGCAGTGCCGCTGGGAACAGTGCACCCTTCTTGCATTCTGTAGAAATGAAAGCCATTGCGGTAGGGGCCTTGGCTTTAAAGTGGCTCTAGATCAGTCTTAAGTAAGCTGGGCCGTGCAGTGCAGTGGTTAAGCTGTCAGGTTTGTAAGCAGAGGACCACCGGTTAGGGAGAGATAAGTTTGGTTCCTGGGGGAGGGGGCTCGTCGCGGCCGGAGGAAGTTTTTTATCGTAAAGTGGGCGTGGCTTAACCCGGGGGTGGGCGTGGCTTGGGAGCGGGGCGGGTCATGATTCTTCTGTGGAACAATTCGGGACAAGCTTGGGGGGCTAAATCTCTGGCGTGTAAATGCTACGAAGGCAACTTTAATAGTCTCAGCATGACATCATCACCCTGGCGTCCCGTTAACTTCAACAAAAGATCAGGGGAGAGCGCGAACGCAGTCCCCCACTACCAGAAATTATGCAGTCGAGATTCCCACATTTGGGGAATTCGCAGGGGTCAGCACAACCGGAGGTGCAATGGCTGAGCCTCACCCTGGGTGAACCACCTTCGTGATCATGGTGTCTCCCCTGCCAGGTAAGTATGAGTTGGGCACGTCAGGGATGGGGGAGGCATTCACAGAGAAACCACTCTGGCTCAGGGTGTGCACAATGAATCGTCACAGAGTCCATGCAGATTAAGCTGCCGAGAAGGCGTGGCCTGTACTTTGCTATGCTAAATGAGCAGCACCATGAAGCCGGTGGCCCAGACCAAATAGGGTCTTTGGTTGCTCTTGTGGAGAAAGGCTGAATTTACTCTGGTTTCTCTTCATAACGAACAAGTCTTTCGCCTTTTACTAAAGACTTCCGTGGAGAGTAACACCAAAGAGTTGGATATATTTTTGGCAGGCTTAGCCGTTTGACTGAGCCCTGTACGGTTTGTGCAAAGAAACATAGTTGGTTGCATTACTCATTGGTCTTTGTGTTTTCGTTCTGACTTTGCTTTCAATTTCAGAGTAGCTTTTAACCGAGTTGGCTACTTCAGCTTAGTCTTACTTTTTTGATTGAGTTTGTGTCATTATCCACCCTTAATAATAATAATAATAATAATAATAATAATACATTGATCTTATATAGCGCTTTTCTAAATACTCAAAGTCGCTTTACAGAAAACACAGAAATAAATAATTTAATTTGGAAACATTCATGAAAGGTGGGGGCAGTAGGTAGAGTGGAGTGAGGTTAGGAGGAGAAGGCGAGGTTGAAGAGGTGGGTCTTGAGGGCCTGTTTGAAGGATGTTATGGACTGAGATTGACGGATGTGGCTGGGACTAAGACTTAAGACTAGGCTTGGGATAAAGACGGAAACAAAATACATGTCCTCTTGTCATTTTAGTTTATTTTGGTGACCGCATGCCAGTGTCCTCTGTATCGTTCCAATTTAGTAGGCTATACTAAAATTGGAACGATACATGACCGCATGCCAGTCTTCTCTGTGGAAACACACAATGCAGATTCAGTTCGCTGTGGCTTTTTGCAAAGCCTGCTTTTCATTTTTATTTCAGTTAACGGACATCTCTTTACACACCTAGCTTTCATTATTCCATTAGTTTTTGTTCATGGTATGAACCTTGCAAGGAAATAGAAAGCTACAAATCGACCACTCTGTGGGCGGAGTCCTAAGCACCAGCCATTGTAAAATAGTGTAACACCCCGACAAGGAGGGACGGGACCTGAGGGGCGGCCTGCTGGTGCCAACCCCTAGGGGTTATCGCTTCTCGGCCTTTTGGCTAAGATCAAGTGTAGTATCTGTTCTTATCAGTTTAATATCTGATACGTCCTCTATACGGGGACAATATATTAAACGGATTTTTGGAAGTAGGAGTTGAAAAAGGGGCTTGCTCCGTTCTCTCCACGCATTGACCCGGTATTGCAGTGCCGCTGGGAACAGTGCACCCTTCTTGCATTCTGTAGAAATGAAAGCCATTGCGGTAGGGGCCTTGGCTTTAAAGTGGCTCTAGATCAGTCTTAAGTAAGCTGGGCCGTGCAGTGCAGTGGTTAAGCTGTCAGGTTTGTAAGCAGAGGACCACCGGTTAGGGAGAGATAAGTTTGGTTCCTGGGGGAGGGGGCTCGTCGCGGCCGGAGGAAGTTTTTTATCGTAAAGTGGGCGTGGCTTAACCCGGGGGTGGGCGTGGCTTGGGAGCGGGGCGGGTCATGATTCTTCTGTGGAACAATTCGGGACAAGCTTGGGGGGCTAAATCTCTGGCGTGTAAATGCTACGAAGGCAACTTTAATAGTCTCAGCATGACATCATCACCCTGGCGTCCCGTTAACTTCAACAAAAGATCAGGGGAGAGCGCGAACGCAGTCCCCCACTACCAGAAATTATGCAGTCGAGATTCCCACATTTGGGGAATTCGCAGGGGTCAGCACAACCGGAGGTGCAATGGCTGAGCCTCACCCTGGGTGAACCACCTTCGTGATCATGGTGTCTCCCCTGCCAGGTAAGTATGAGTTGGGCACGTCAGGGATGGGGGAGGCATTCACAGAGAAACCACTCTGGCTCAGGGTGTGCACAATGAATCGTCACAGAGTCCATGCAGATTAAGCTGCCGAGAAGGCGTGGCCTGTACTTTGCTATGCTAAATGAGCAGCACCATGAAGCCGGTGGCCCAGACCAAATAGGGTCTTTGGTTGCTCTTGTGGAGAAAGGCTGAATTTACTCTGGTTTCTCTTCATAACGAACAAGTCTTTCGCCTTTTACTAAAGACTTCCGTGGAGAGTAACACCAAAGAGTTGGATATATTTTTGGCAGGCTTAGCCGTTTGACTGAGCCCTGTACGGTTTGTGCAAAGAAACATAGTTGGTTGCATTACTCATTGGTCTTTGTGTTTTCGTTCTGACTTTGCTTTCAATTTCAGAGTAGCTTTTAACCGAGTTGGCTACTTCAGCTTAGTCTTACTTTTTTGATTGAGTTTGTGTCATTATCCACCCTTAATAATAATAATAATAATAATAATAATAATACATTGATCTTATATAGCGCTTTTCTAAATACTCAAAGTCGCTTTACAGAAAACACAGAAATAAATAATTTAATTTGGAAACATTCATGAAAGGTGGGGGCAGTAGGTAGAGTGGAGTGAGGTTAGGAGGAGAAGGCGAGGTTGAAGAGGTGGGTCTTGAGGGCCTGTTTGAAGGATGTTATGGACTGAGATTGACGGATGTGGCTGGGACTAAGACTTAAGACTAGGCTTGGGATAAAGACGGAAACAAAATACATGTCCTCTTGTCATTTTAGTTTATTTTGGTGACCGCATGCCAGTGTCCTCTGTATCGTTCCAATTTAGTAGGCTATACTAAAATTGGAACGATACATGACCGCATGCCAGTCTTCTCTGTGGAAACACACAATGCAGATTCAGTTCGCTGTGGCTTTTTGCAAAGCCTGCTTTTCATTTTTATTTCAGTTAACGGACATCTCTTTACACACCTAGCTTTCATTATTCCATTAGTTTTTGTTCATGGTATGAACCTTGCAAGGAAATAGAAAGCTACAAATCGACCACTCTGTGGGCGGAGTCCTAAGCACCAGCCATTGTAAAATAGTGTAACACCCCGACAAGGAGGGACGGGACCTGAGGGGCGGCCTGCTGGTGCCAACCCCTAGGGGTTATCGCTTCTCGGCCTTTTGGCTAAGATCAAGTGTAGTATCTGTTCTTATCAGTTTAATATCTGATACGTCCTCTATACGGGGACAATATATTAAACGGATTTTTGGAAGTAGGAGTTGAAAAAGGGGCTTGCTCCGTTCTCTCCACGCATTGACCCGGTATTGCAGTGCCGCTGGGAACAGTGCACCCTTCTTGCATTCTGTAGAAATGAAAGCCATTGCGGTAGGGGCCTTGGCTTTAAAGTGGCTCTAGATCAGTCTTAAGTAAGCTGGGCCGTGCAGTGCAGTGGTTAAGCTGTCAGGTTTGTAAGCAGAGGACCACCGGTTAGGGAGAGATAAGTTTGGTTCCTGGGGGAGGGGGCTCGTCGCGGCCGGAGGAAGTTTTTTATCGTAAAGTGGGCGTGGCTTAACCCGGGGGTGGGCGTGGCTTGGGAGCGGGGCGGGTCATGATTCTTCTGTGGAACAATTCGGGACAAGCTTGGGGGGCTAAATCTCTGGCGTGTAAATGCTACGAAGGCAACTTTAATAGTCTCAGCATGACATCATCACCCTGGCGTCCCGTTAACTTCAACAAAAGATCAGGGGAGAGCGCGAACGCAGTCCCCCACTACCAGAAATTATGCAGTCGAGATTCCCACATTTGGGGAATTCGCAGGGGTCAGCACAACCGGAGGTGCAATGGCTGAGCCTCACCCTGGGTGAACCACCTTCGTGATCATGGTGTCTCCCCTGCCAGGTAAGTATGAGTTGGGCACGTCAGGGATGGGGGAGGCATTCACAGAGAAACCACTCTGGCTCAGGGTGTGCACAATGAATCGTCACAGAGTCCATGCAGATTAAGCTGCCGAGAAGGCGTGGCCTGTACTTTGCTATGCTAAATGAGCAGCACCATGAAGCCGGTGGCCCAGACCAAATAGGGTCTTTGGTTGCTCTTGTGGAGAAAGGCTGAATTTACTCTGGTTTCTCTTCATAACGAACAAGTCTTTCGCCTTTTACTAAAGACTTCCGTGGAGAGTAACACCAAAGAGTTGGATATATTTTTGGCAGGCTTAGCCGTTTGACTGAGCCCTGTACGGTTTGTGCAAAGAAACATAGTTGGTTGCATTACTCATTGGTCTTTGTGTTTTCGTTCTGACTTTGCTTTCAATTTCAGAGTAGCTTTTAACCGAGTTGGCTACTTCAGCTTAGTCTTACTTTTTTGATTGAGTTTGTGTCATTATCCACCCTTAATAATAATAATAATAATAATAATAATAATACATTGATCTTATATAGCGCTTTTCTAAATACTCAAAGTCGCTTTACAGAAAACACAGAAATAAATAATTTAATTTGGAAACATTCATGAAAGGTGGGGGCAGTAGGTAGAGTGGAGTGAGGTTAGGAGGAGAAGGCGAGGTTGAAGAGGTGGGTCTTGAGGGCCTGTTTGAAGGATGTTATGGACTGAGATTGACGGATGTGGCTGGGACTAAGACTTAAGACTAGGCTTGGGATAAAGACGGAAACAAAATACATGTCCTCTTGTCATTTTAGTTTATTTTGGTGACCGCATGCCAGTGTCCTCTGTATCGTTCCAATTTAGTAGGCTATACTAAAATTGGAACGATACATGACCGCATGCCAGTCTTCTCTGTGGAAACACACAATGCAGATTCAGTTCGCTGTGGCTTTTTGCAAAGCCTGCTTTTCATTTTTATTTCAGTTAACGGACATCTCTTTACACACCTAGCTTTCATTATTCCATTAGTTTTTGTTCATGGTATGAACCTTGCAAGGAAATAGAAAGCTACAAATCGACCACTCTGTGGGCGGAGTCCTAAGCACCAGCCATTGTAAAATAGTGTAACACCCCGACAAGGAGGGACGGGACCTGAGGGGCGGCCTGCTGGTGCCAACCCCTAGGGGTTATCGCTTCTCGGCCTTTTGGCTAAGATCAAGTGTAGTATCTGTTCTTATCAGTTTAATATCTGATACGTCCTCTATACGGGGACAATATATTAAACGGATTTTTGGAAGTAGGAGTTGAAAAAGGGGCTTGCTCCGTTCTCTCCACGCATTGACCCGGTATTGCAGTGCCGCTGGGAACAGTGCACCCTTCTTGCATTCTGTAGAAATGAAAGCCATTGCGGTAGGGGCCTTGGCTTTAAAGTGGCTCTAGATCAGTCTTAAGTAAGCTGGGCCGTGCAGTGCAGTGGTTAAGCTGTCAGGTTTGTAAGCAGAGGACCACCGGTTAGGGAGAGATAAGTTTGGTTCCTGGGGGAGGGGGCTCGTCGCGGCCGGAGGAAGTTTTTTATCGTAAAGTGGGCGTGGCTTAACCCGGGGGTGGGCGTGGCTTGGGAGCGGGGCGGGTCATGATTCTTCTGTGGAACAATTCGGGACAAGCTTGGGGGGCTAAATCTCTGGCGTGTAAATGCTACGAAGGCAACTTTAATAGTCTCAGCATGACATCATCACCCTGGCGTCCCGTTAACTTCAACAAAAGATCAGGGGAGAGCGCGAACGCAGTCCCCCACTACCAGAAATTATGCAGTCGAGATTCCCACATTTGGGGAATTCGCAGGGGTCAGCACAACCGGAGGTGCAATGGCTGAGCCTCACCCTGGGTGAACCACCTTCGTGATCATGGTGTCTCCCCTGCCAGGTAAGTATGAGTTGGGCACGTCAGGGATGGGGGAGGCATTCACAGAGAAACCACTCTGGCTCAGGGTGTGCACAATGAATCGTCACAGAGTCCATGCAGATTAAGCTGCCGAGAAGGCGTGGCCTGTACTTTGCTATGCTAAATGAGCAGCACCATGAAGCCGGTGGCCCAGACCAAATAGGGTCTTTGGTTGCTCTTGTGGAGAAAGGCTGAATTTACTCTGGTTTCTCTTCATAACGAACAAGTCTTTCGCCTTTTACTAAAGACTTCCGTGGAGAGTAACACCAAAGAGTTGGATATATTTTTGGCAGGCTTAGCCGTTTGACTGAGCCCTGTACGGTTTGTGCAAAGAAACATAGTTGGTTGCATTACTCATTGGTCTTTGTGTTTTCGTTCTGACTTTGCTTTCAATTTCAGAGTAGCTTTTAACCGAGTTGGCTACTTCAGCTTAGTCTTACTTTTTTGATTGAGTTTGTGTCATTATCCACCCTTAATAATAATAATAATAATAATAATAATAATACATTGATCTTATATAGCGCTTTTCTAAATACTCAAAGTCGCTTTACAGAAAACACAGAAATAAATAATTTAATTTGGAAACATTCATGAAAGGTGGGGGCAGTAGGTAGAGTGGAGTGAGGTTAGGAGGAGAAGGCGAGGTTGAAGAGGTGGGTCTTGAGGGCCTGTTTGAAGGATGTTATGGACTGAGATTGACGGATGTGGCTGGGACTAAGACTTAAGACTAGGCTTGGGATAAAGACGGAAACAAAATACATGTCCTCTTGTCATTTTAGTTTATTTTGGTGACCGCATGCCAGTGTCCTCTGTATCGTTCCAATTTAGTAGGCTATACTAAAATTGGAACGATACATGACCGCATGCCAGTCTTCTCTGTGGAAACACACAATGCAGATTCAGTTCGCTGTGGCTTTTTGCAAAGCCTGCTTTTCATTTTTATTTCAGTTAACGGACATCTCTTTACACACCTAGCTTTCATTATTCCATTAGTTTTTGTTCATGGTATGAACCTTGCAAGGAAATAGAAAGCTACAAATCGACCACTCTGTGGGCGGAGTCCTAAGCACCAGCCATTGTAAAATAGTGTAACACCCCGACAAGGAGGGACGGGACCTGAGGGGCGGCCTGCTGGTGCCAACCCCTAGGGGTTATCGCTTCTCGGCCTTTTGGCTAAGATCAAGTGTAGTATCTGTTCTTATCAGTTTAATATCTGATACGTCCTCTATACGGGGACAATATATTAAACGGATTTTTGGAAGTAGGAGTTGAAAAAGGGGCTTGCTCCGTTCTCTCCACGCATTGACCCGGTATTGCAGTGCCGCTGGGAACAGTGCACCCTTCTTGCATTCTGTAGAAATGAAAGCCATTGCGGTAGGGGCCTTGGCTTTAAAGTGGCTCTAGATCAGTCTTAAGTAAGCTGGGCCGTGCAGTGCAGTGGTTAAGCTGTCAGGTTTGTAAGCAGAGGACCACCGGTTAGGGAGAGATAAGTTTGGTTCCTGGGGGAGGGGGCTCGTCGCGGCCGGAGGAAGTTTTTTATCGTAAAGTGGGCGTGGCTTAACCCGGGGGTGGGCGTGGCTTGGGAGCGGGGCGGGTCATGATTCTTCTGTGGAACAATTCGGGACAAGCTTGGGGGGCTAAATCTCTGGCGTGTAAATGCTACGAAGGCAACTTTAATAGTCTCAGCATGACATCATCACCCTGGCGTCCCGTTAACTTCAACAAAAGATCAGGGGAGAGCGCGAACGCAGTCCCCCACTACCAGAAATTATGCAGTCGAGATTCCCACATTTGGGGAATTCGCAGGGGTCAGCACAACCGGAGGTGCAATGGCTGAGCCTCACCCTGGGTGAACCACCTTCGTGATCATGGTGTCTCCCCTGCCAGGTAAGTATGAGTTGGGCACGTCAGGGATGGGGGAGGCATTCACAGAGAAACCACTCTGGCTCAGGGTGTGCACAATGAATCGTCACAGAGTCCATGCAGATTAAGCTGCCGAGAAGGCGTGGCCTGTACTTTGCTATGCTAAATGAGCAGCACCATGAAGCCGGTGGCCCAGACCAAATAGGGTCTTTGGTTGCTCTTGTGGAGAAAGGCTGAATTTGCTCTGGTTTCTCTTCATAACGAACAAGTCTTTCGCCTTTTACTAAAGACTTCCGTGGAGAGTAACACCAAAGAGTTGGATATATTTTTGGCAGGCTTAGCCGTTTGACTGAGCCCTGTACGGTTTGTGCAAAGAAACATAGTTGGTTGCATTACTCATTGGTCTTTGTGTTTTCGTTCTGACTTTGCTTTCAATTTCAGAGTAGCTTTTAACCGAGTTGGCTACTTCAGCTTAGTCTTACTTTTTTGATTGAGTTTGTGTCATTATCCACCCTTAATAATAATAATAATAATAATAATAATAATACATTGATCTTATATAGCGCTTTTCTAAATACTCAAAGTCGCTTTACAGAAAACACAGAAATAAATAATTTAATTTGGAAACATTCATGAAAGGTGGGGGCAGTAGGTAGAGTGGAGTGAGGTTAGGAGGAGAAGGCGAGGTTGAAGAGGTGGGTCTTGAGGGCCTGTTTGAAGGATGTTATGGACTGAGATTGACGGATGTGGCTGGGACTAAGACTTAAGACTAGGCTTGGGATAAAGACGGAAACAAAATACATGTCCTCTTGTCATTTTAGTTTATTTTGGTGACCGCATGCCAGTGTCCTCTGTATCGTTCCAATTTAGTAGGCTATACTAAAATTGGAACGATACATGACCGCATGCCAGTCTTCTCTGTGGAAACACACAATGCAGATTCAGTTCGCTGTGGCTTTTTGCAAAGCCTGCTTTTCATTTTTATTTCAGTTAACGGACATCTCTTTACACACCTAGCTTTCATTATTCCATTAGTTTTTGTTCATGGTATGAACCTTGCAAGGAAATAGAAAGCTACAAATCGACCACTCTGTGGGCGGAGTCCTAAGCACCAGCCATTGTAAAATAGTGTAACACCCCGACAAGGAGGGACGGGACCTGAGGGGCGGCCTGCTGGTGCCAACCCCTAGGGGTTATCGCTTCTCGGCCTTTTGGCTAAGATCAAGTGTAGTATCTGTTCTTATCAGTTTAATATCTGATACGTCCTCTATACGGGGACAATATATTAAACGGATTTTTGGAAGTAGGAGTTGAAAAAGGGGCTTGCTCCGTTCTCTCCACGCATTGACCCGGTATTGCAGTGCCGCTGGGAACAGTGCACCCTTCTTGCATTCTGTAGAAATGAAAGCCATTGCGGTAGGGGCCTTGGCTTTAAAGTGGCTCTAGATCAGTCTTAAGTAAGCTGGGCCGTGCAGTGCAGTGGTTAAGCTGTCAGGTTTGTAAGCAGAGGACCACCGGTTAGGGAGAGATAAGTTTGGTTCCTGGGGGAGGGGGCTCGTCGCGGCCGGAGGAAGTTTTTTATCGTAAAGTGGGCGTGGCTTAACCCGGGGGTGGGCGTGGCTTGGGAGCGGGGCGGGTCATGATTCTTCTGTGGAACAATTCGGGACAAGCTTGGGGGGCTAAATCTCTGGCGTGTAAATGCTACGAAGGCAACTTTAATAGTCTCAGCATGACATCATCACCCTGGCGTCCCGTTAACTTCAACAAAAGATCAGGGGAGAGCGCGAACGCAGTCCCCCACTACCAGAAATTATGCAGTCGAGATTCCCACATTTGGGGAATTCGCAGGGGTCAGCACAACCGGAGGTGCAATGGCTGAGCCTCACCCTGGGTGAACCACCTTCGTGATCATGGTGTCTCCCCTGCCAGGTAAGTATGAGTTGGGCACGTCAGGGATGGGGGAGGCATTCACAGAGAAACCACTCTGGCTCAGGGTGTGCACAATGAATCGTCACAGAGTCCATGCAGATTAAGCTGCCGAGAAGGCGTGGCCTGTACTTTGCTATGCTAAATGAGCAGCACCATGAAGCCGGTGGCCCAGACCAAATAGGGTCTTTGGTTGCTCTTGTGGAGAAAGGCTGAATTTGCTCTGGTTTCTCTTCATAACGAACAAGTCTTTCGCCTTTTACTAAAGACTTCCGTGGAGAGTAACACCAAAGAGTTGGATATATTTTTGGCAGGCTTAGCCGTTTGACTGAGCCCTGTACGGTTTGTGCAAAGAAACATAGTTGGTTGCATTACTCATTGGTCTTTGTGTTTTCGTTCTGACTTTGCTTTCAATTTCAGAGTAGCTTTTAACCGAGTTGGCTACTTCAGCTTAGTCTTACTTTTTTGATTGAGTTTGTGTCATTATCCACCCTTAATAATAATAATAATAATAATAATAATAATACATTGATCTTATATAGCGCTTTTCTAAATACTCAAAGTCGCTTTACAGAAAACACAGAAATAAATAATTTAATTTGGAAACATTCATGAAAGGTGGGGGCAGTAGGTAGAGTGGAGTGAGGTTAGGAGGAGAAGGCGAGGTTGAAGAGGTGGGTCTTGAGGGCCTGTTTGAAGGATGTTATGGACTGAGATTGACGGATGTGGCTGGGACTAAGACTTAAGACTAGGCTTGGGATAAAGACGGAAACAAAATACATGTCCTCTTGTCATTTTAGTTTATTTTGGTGACCGCATGCCAGTGTCCTCTGTATCGTTCCAATTTAGTAGGCTATACTAAAATTGGAACGATACATGACCGCATGCCAGTCTTCTCTGTGGAAACACACAATGCAGATTCAGTTCGCTGTGGCTTTTTGCAAAGCCTGCTTTTCATTTTTATTTCAGTTAACGGACATCTCTTTACACACCTAGCTTTCATTATTCCATTAGTTTTTGTTCATGGTATGAACCTTGCAAGGAAATAGAAAGCTACAAATCGACCACTCTGTGGGCGGAGTCCTAAGCACCAGCCATTGTAAAATAGTGTAACACCCCGACAAGGAGGGACGGGACCTGAGGGGCGGCCTGCTGGTGCCAACCCCTAGGGGTTATCGCTTCTCGGCCTTTTGGCTAAGATCAAGTGTAGTATCTGTTCTTATCAGTTTAATATCTGATACGTCCTCTATACGGGGACAATATATTAAACGGATTTTTGGAAGTAGGAGTTGAAAAAGGGGCTTGCTCCGTTCTCTCCACGCATTGACCCGGTATTGCAGTGCCGCTGGGAACAGTGCACCCTTCTTGCATTCTGTAGAAATGAAAGCCATTGCGGTAGGGGCCTTGGCTTTAAAGTGGCTCTAGATCAGTCTTAAGTAAGCTGGGCCGTGCAGTGCAGTGGTTAAGCTGTCAGGTTTGTAAGCAGAGGACCACCGGTTAGGGAGAGATAAGTTTGGTTCCTGGGGGAGGGGGCTCGTCGCGGCCGGAGGAAGTTTTTTATCGTAAAGTGGGCGTGGCTTAACCCGGGGGTGGGCGTGGCTTGGGAGCGGGGCGGGTCATGATTCTTCTGTGGAACAATTCGGGACAAGCTTGGGGGGCTAAATCTCTGGCGTGTAAATGCTACGAAGGCAACTTTAATAGTCTCAGCATGACATCATCACCCTGGCGTCCCGTTAACTTCAACAAAAGATCAGGGGAGAGCGCGAACGCAGTCCCCCACTACCAGAAATTATGCAGTCGAGATTCCCACATTTGGGGAATTCGCAGGGGTCAGCACAACCGGAGGTGCAATGGCTGAGCCTCACCCTGGGTGAACCACCTTCGTGATCATGGTGTCTCCCCTGCCAGGTAAGTATGAGTTGGGCACGTCAGGGATGGGGGAGGCATTCACAGAGAAACCACTCTGGCTCAGGGTGTGCACAATGAATCGTCACAGAGTCCATGCAGATTAAGCTGCCGAGAAGGCGTGGCCTGTACTTTGCTATGCTAAATGAGCAGCACCATGAAGCCGGTGGCCCAGACCAAATAGGGTCTTTGGTTGCTCTTGTGGAGAAAGGCTGAATTTACTCTGGTTTCTCTTCATAACGAACAAGTCTTTCGCCTTTTACTAAAGACTTCCGTGGAGAGTAACACCAAAGAGTTGGATATATTTTTGGCAGGCTTAGCCGTTTGACTGAGCCCTGTACGGTTTGTGCAAAGAAACATAGTTGGTTGCATTACTCATTGGTCTTTGTGTTTTCGTTCTGACTTTGCTTTCAATTTCAGAGTAGCTTTTAACCGAGTTGGCTACTTCAGCTTAGTCTTACTTTTTTGATTGAGTTTGTGTCATTATCCACCCTTAATAATAATAATAATAATAATAATAATAATACATTGATCTTATATAGCGCTTTTCTAAATACTCAAAGTCGCTTTACAGAAAACACAGAAATAAATAATTTAATTTGGAAACATTCATGAAAGGTGGGGGCAGTAGGTAGAGTGGAGTGAGGTTAGGAGGAGAAGGCGAGGTTGAAGAGGTGGGTCTTGAGGGCCTGTTTGAAGGATGTTATGGACTGAGATTGACGGATGTGGCTGGGACTAAGACTTAAGACTAGGCTTGGGATAAAGACGGAAACAAAATACATGTCCTCTTGTCATTTTAGTTTATTTTGGTGACCGCATGCCAGTGTCCTCTGTATCGTTCCAATTTAGTAGGCTATACTAAAATTGGAACGATACATGACCGCATGCCAGTCTTCTCTGTGGAAACACACAATGCAGATTCAGTTCGCTGTGGCTTTTTGCAAAGCCTGCTTTTCATTTTTATTTCAGTTAACGGACATCTCTTTACACACCTAGCTTTCATTATTCCATTAGTTTTTGTTCATGGTATGAACCTTGCAAGGAAATAGAAAGCTACAAATCGACCACTCTGTGGGCGGAGTCCTAAGCACCAGCCATTGTAAAATAGTGTAACACCCCGACAAGGAGGGACGGGACCTGAGGGGCGGCCTGCTGGTGCCAACCCCTAGGGGTTATCGCTTCTCGGCCTTTTGGCTAAGATCAAGTGTAGTATCTGTTCTTATCAGTTTAATATCTGATACGTCCTCTATACGGGGACAATATATTAAACGGATTTTTGGAAGTAGGAGTTGAAAAAGGGGCTTGCTCCGTTCTCTCCACGCATTGACCCGGTATTGCAGTGCCGCTGGGAACAGTGCACCCTTCTTGCATTCTGTAGAAATGAAAGCCATTGCGGTAGGGGCCTTGGCTTTAAAGTGGCTCTAGATCAGTCTTAAGTAAGCTGGGCCGTGCAGTGCAGTGGTTAAGCTGTCAGGTTTGTAAGCAGAGGACCACCGGTTAGGGAGAGATAAGTTTGGTTCCTGGGGGAGGGGGCTCGTCGCGGCCGGAGGAAGTTTTTTATCGTAAAGTGGGCGTGGCTTAACCCGGGGGTGGGCGTGGCTTGGGAGCGGGGCGGGTCATGATTCTTCTGTGGAACAATTCGGGACAAGCTTGGGGGGCTAAATCTCTGGCGTGTAAATGCTACGAAGGCAACTTTAATAGTCTCAGCATGACATCATCACCCTGGCGTCCCGTTAACTTCAACAAAAGATCAGGGGAGAGCGCGAACGCAGTCCCCCACTACCAGAAATTATGCAGTCGAGATTCCCACATTTGGGGAATTCGCAGGGGTCAGCACAACCGGAGGTGCAATGGCTGAGCCTCACCCTGGGTGAACCACCTTCGTGATCATGGTGTCTCCCCTGCCAGGTAAGTATGAGTTGGGCACGTCAGGGATGGGGGAGGCATTCACAGAGAAACCACTCTGGCTCAGGGTGTGCACAATGAATCGTCACAGAGTCCATGCAGATTAAGCTGCCGAGAAGGCGTGGCCTGTACTTTGCTATGCTAAATGAGCAGCACCATGAAGCCGGTGGCCCAGACCAAATAGGGTCTTTGGTTGCTCTTGTGGAGAAAGGCTGAATTTACTCTGGTTTCTCTTCATAACGAACAAGTCTTTCGCCTTTTACTAAAGACTTCCGTGGAGAGTAACACCAAAGAGTTGGATATATTTTTGGCAGGCTTAGCCGTTTGACTGAGCCCTGTACGGTTTGTGCAAAGAAACATAGTTGGTTGCATTACTCATTGGTCTTTGTGTTTTCGTTCTGACTTTGCTTTCAATTTCAGAGTAGCTTTTAACCGAGTTGGCTACTTCAGCTTAGTCTTACTTTTTTGATTGAGTTTGTGTCATTATCCACCCTTAATAATAATAATAATAATAATAATAATAATACATTGATCTTATATAGCGCTTTTCTAAATACTCAAAGTCGCTTTACAGAAAACACAGAAATAAATAATTTAATTTGGAAACATTCATGAAAGGTGGGGGCAGTAGGTAGAGTGGAGTGAGGTTAGGAGGAGAAGGCGAGGTTGAAGAGGTGGGTCTTGAGGGCCTGTTTGAAGGATGTTATGGACTGAGATTGACGGATGTGGCTGGGACTAAGACTTAAGACTAGGCTTGGGATAAAGACGGAAACAAAATACATGTCCTCTTGTCATTTTAGTTTATTTTGGTGACCGCATGCCAGTGTCCTCTGTATCGTTCCAATTTAGTAGGCTATACTAAAATTGGAACGATACATGACCGCATGCCAGTCTTCTCTGTGGAAACACACAATGCAGATTCAGTTCGCTGTGGCTTTTTGCAAAGCCTGCTTTTCATTTTTATTTCAGTTAACGGACATCTCTTTACACACCTAGCTTTCATTATTCCATTAGTTTTTGTTCATGGTATGAACCTTGCAAGGAAATAGAAAGCTACAAATCGACCACTCTGTGGGCGGAGTCCTAAGCACCAGCCATTGTAAAATAGTGTAACACCCCGACAAGGAGGGACGGGACCTGAGGGGCGGCCTGCTGGTGCCAACCCCTAGGGGTTATCGCTTCTCGGCCTTTTGGCTAAGATCAAGTGTAGTATCTGTTCTTATCAGTTTAATATCTGATACGTCCTCTATACGGGGACAATATATTAAACGGATTTTTGGAAGTAGGAGTTGAAAAAGGGGCTTGCTCCGTTCTCTCCACGCATTGACCCGGTATTGCAGTGCCGCTGGGAACAGTGCACCCTTCTTGCATTCTGTAGAAATGAAAGCCATTGCGGTAGGGGCCTTGGCTTTAAAGTGGCTCTAGATCAGTCTTAAGTAAGCTGGGCCGTGCAGTGCAGTGGTTAAGCTGTCAGGTTTGTAAGCAGAGGACCACCGGTTAGGGAGAGATAAGTTTGGTTCCTGGGGGAGGGGGCTCGTCGCGGCCGGAGGAAGTTTTTTATCGTAAAGTGGGCGTGGCTTAACCCGGGGGTGGGCGTGGCTTGGGAGCGGGGCGGGTCATGATTCTTCTGTGGAACAATTCGGGACAAGCTTGGGGGGCTAAATCTCTGGCGTGTAAATGCTACGAAGGCAACTTTAATAGTCTCAGCATGACATCATCACCCTGGCGTCCCGTTAACTTCAACAAAAGATCAGGGGAGAGCGCGAACGCAGTCCCCCACTACCAGAAATTATGCAGTCGAGATTCCCACATTTGGGGAATTCGCAGGGGTCAGCACAACCGGAGGTGCAATGGCTGAGCCTCACCCTGGGTGAACCACCTTCGTGATCATGGTGTCTCCCCTGCCAGGTAAGTATGAGTTGGGCACGTCAGGGATGGGGGAGGCATTCACAGAGAAACCACTCTGGCTCAGGGTGTGCACAATGAATCGTCACAGAGTCCATGCAGATTAAGCTGCCGAGAAGGCGTGGCCTGTACTTTGCTATGCTAAATGAGCAGCACCATGAAGCCGGTGGCCCAGACCAAATAGGGTCTTTGGTTGCTCTTGTGGAGAAAGGCTGAATTTACTCTGGTTTCTCTTCATAACGAACAAGTCTTTCGCCTTTTACTAAAGACTTCCGTGGAGAGTAACACCAAAGAGTTGGATATATTTTTGGCAGGCTTAGCCGTTTGACTGAGCCCTGTACGGTTTGTGCAAAGAAACATAGTTGGTTGCATTACTCATTGGTCTTTGTGTTTTCGTTCTGACTTTGCTTTCAATTTCAGAGTAGCTTTTAACCGAGTTGGCTACTTCAGCTTAGTCTTACTTTTTTGATTGAGTTTGTGTCATTATCCACCCTTAATAATAATAATAATAATAATAATAATAATACATTGATCTTATATAGCGCTTTTCTAAATACTCAAAGTCGCTTTACAGAAAACACAGAAATAAATAATTTAATTTGGAAACATTCATGAAAGGTGGGGGCAGTAGGTAGAGTGGAGTGAGGTTAGGAGGAGAAGGCGAGGTTGAAGAGGTGGGTCTTGAGGGCCTGTTTGAAGGATGTTATGGACTGAGATTGACGGATGTGGCTGGGACTAAGACTTAAGACTAGGCTTGGGATAAAGACGGAAACAAAATACATGTCCTCTTGTCATTTTAGTTTATTTTGGTGACCGCATGCCAGTGTCCTCTGTATCGTTCCAATTTAGTAGGCTATACTAAAATTGGAACGATACATGACCGCATGCCAGTCTTCTCTGTGGAAACACACAATGCAGATTCAGTTCGCTGTGGCTTTTTGCAAAGCCTGCTTTTCATTTTTATTTCAGTTAACGGACATCTCTTTACACACCTAGCTTTCATTATTCCATTAGTTTTTGTTCATGGTATGAACCTTGCAAGGAAATAGAAAGCTACAAATCGACCACTCTGTGGGCGGAGTCCTAAGCACCAGCCATTGTAAAATAGTGTAACACCCCGACAAGGAGGGACGGGACCTGAGGGGCGGCCTGCTGGTGCCAACCCCTAGGGGTTATCGCTTCTCGGCCTTTTGGCTAAGATCAAGTGTAGTATCTGTTCTTATCAGTTTAATATCTGATACGTCCTCTATACGGGGACAATATATTAAACGGATTTTTGGAAGTAGGAGTTGAAAAAGGGGCTTGCTCCGTTCTCTCCACGCATTGACCCGGTATTGCAGTGCCGCTGGGAACAGTGCACCCTTCTTGCATTCTGTAGAAATGAAAGCCATTGCGGTAGGGGCCTTGGCTTTAAAGTGGCTCTAGATCAGTCTTAAGTAAGCTGGGCCGTGCAGTGCAGTGGTTAAGCTGTCAGGTTTGTAAGCAGAGGACCACCGGTTAGGGAGAGATAAGTTTGGTTCCTGGGGGAGGGGGCTCGTCGCGGCCGGAGGAAGTTTTTTATCGTAAAGTGGGCGTGGCTTAACCCGGGGGTGGGCGTGGCTTGGGAGCGGGGCGGGTCATGATTCTTCTGTGGAACAATTCGGGACAAGCTTGGGGGGCTAAATCTCTGGCGTGTAAATGCTACGAAGGCAACTTTAATAGTCTCAGCATGACATCATCACCCTGGCGTCCCGTTAACTTCAACAAAAGATCAGGGGAGAGCGCGAACGCAGTCCCCCACTACCAGAAATTATGCAGTCGAGATTCCCACATTTGGGGAATTCGCAGGGGTCAGCACAACCGGAGGTGCAATGGCTGAGCCTCACCCTGGGTGAACCACCTTCGTGATCATGGTGTCTCCCCTGCCAGGTAAGTATGAGTTGGGCACGTCAGGGATGGGGGAGGCATTCACAGAGAAACCACTCTGGCTCAGGGTGTGCACAATGAATCGTCACAGAGTCCATGCAGATTAAGCTGCCGAGAAGGCGTGGCCTGTACTTTGCTATGCTAAATGAGCAGCACCATGAAGCCGGTGGCCCAGACCAAATAGGGTCTTTGGTTGCTCTTGTGGAGAAAGGCTGAATTTACTCTGGTTTCTCTTCATAACGAACAAGTCTTTCGCCTTTTACTAAAGACTTCCGTGGAGAGTAACACCAAAGAGTTGGATATATTTTTGGCAGGCTTAGCCGTTTGACTGAGCCCTGTACGGTTTGTGCAAAGAAACATAGTTGGTTGCATTACTCATTGGTCTTTGTGTTTTCGTTCTGACTTTGCTTTCAATTTCAGAGTAGCTTTTAACCGAGTTGGCTACTTCAGCTTAGTCTTACTTTTTTGATTGAGTTTGTGTCATTATCCACCCTTAATAATAATAATAATAATAATAATAATAATACATTGATCTTATATAGCGCTTTTCTAAATACTCAAAGTCGCTTTACAGAAAACACAGAAATAAATAATTTAATTTGGAAACATTCATGAAAGGTGGGGGCAGTAGGTAGAGTGGAGTGAGGTTAGGAGGAGAAGGCGAGGTTGAAGAGGTGGGTCTTGAGGGCCTGTTTGAAGGATGTTATGGACTGAGATTGACGGATGTGGCTGGGACTAAGACTTAAGACTAGGCTTGGGATAAAGACGGAAACAAAATACATGTCCTCTTGTCATTTTAGTTTATTTTGGTGACCGCATGCCAGTGTCCTCTGTATCGTTCCAATTTAGTAGGCTATACTAAAATTGGAACGATACATGACCGCATGCCAGTCTTCTCTGTGGAAACACACAATGCAGATTCAGTTCGCTGTGGCTTTTTGCAAAGCCTGCTTTTCATTTTTATTTCAGTTAACGGACATCTCTTTACACACCTAGCTTTCATTATTCCATTAGTTTTTGTTCATGGTATGAACCTTGCAAGGAAATAGAAAGCTACAAATCGACCACTCTGTGGGCGGAGTCCTAAGCACCAGCCATTGTAAAATAGTGTAACACCCCGACAAGGAGGGACGGGACCTGAGGGGCGGCCTGCTGGTGCCAACCCCTAGGGGTTATCGCTTCTCGGCCTTTTGGCTAAGATCAAGTGTAGTATCTGTTCTTATCAGTTTAATATCTGATACGTCCTCTATACGGGGACAATATATTAAACGGATTTTTGGAAGTAGGAGTTGAAAAAGGGGCTTGCTCCGTTCTCTCCACGCATTGACCCGGTATTGCAGTGCCGCTGGGAACAGTGCACCCTTCTTGCATTCTGTAGAAATGAAAGCCATTGCGGTAGGGGCCTTGGCTTTAAAGTGGCTCTAGATCAGTCTTAAGTAAGCTGGGCCGTGCAGTGCAGTGGTTAAGCTGTCAGGTTTGTAAGCAGAGGACCACCGGTTAGGGAGAGATAAGTTTGGTTCCTGGGGGAGGGGGCTCGTCGCGGCCGGAGGAAGTTTTTTATCGTAAAGTGGGCGTGGCTTAACCCGGGGGTGGGCGTGGCTTGGGAGCGGGGCGGGTCATGATTCTTCTGTGGAACAATTCGGGACAAGCTTGGGGGGCTAAATCTCTGGCGTGTAAATGCTACGAAGGCAACTTTAATAGTCTCAGCATGACATCATCACCCTGGCGTCCCGTTAACTTCAACAAAAGATCAGGGGAGAGCGCGAACGCAGTCCCCCACTACCAGAAATTATGCAGTCGAGATTCCCACATTTGGGGAATTCGCAGGGGTCAGCACAACCGGAGGTGCAATGGCTGAGCCTCACCCTGGGTGAACCACCTTCGTGATCATGGTGTCTCCCCTGCCAGGTAAGTATGAGTTGGGCACGTCAGGGATGGGGGAGGCATTCACAGAGAAACCACTCTGGCTCAGGGTGTGCACAATGAATCGTCACAGAGTCCATGCAGATTAAGCTGCCGAGAAGGCGTGGCCTGTACTTTGCTATGCTAAATGAGCAGCACCATGAAGCCGGTGGCCCAGACCAAATAGGGTCTTTGGTTGCTCTTGTGGAGAAAGGCTGAATTTACTCTGGTTTCTCTTCATAACGAACAAGTCTTTCGCCTTTTACTAAAGACTTCCGTGGAGAGTAACACCAAAGAGTTGGATATATTTTTGGCAGGCTTAGCCGTTTGACTGAGCCCTGTACGGTTTGTGCAAAGAAACATAGTTGGTTGCATTACTCATTGGTCTTTGTGTTTTCGTTCTGACTTTGCTTTCAATTTCAGAGTAGCTTTTAACCGAGTTGGCTACTTCAGCTTAGTCTTACTTTTTTGATTGAGTTTGTGTCATTATCCACCCTTAATAATAATAATAATAATAATAATAATAATACATTGATCTTATATAGCGCTTTTCTAAATACTCAAAGTCGCTTTACAGAAAACACAGAAATAAATAATTTAATTTGGAAACATTCATGAAAGGTGGGGGCAGTAGGTAGAGTGGAGTGAGGTTAGGAGGAGAAGGCGAGGTTGAAGAGGTGGGTCTTGAGGGCCTGTTTGAAGGATGTTATGGACTGAGATTGACGGATGTGGCTGGGACTAAGACTTAAGACTAGGCTTGGGATAAAGACGGAAACAAAATACATGTCCTCTTGTCATTTTAGTTTATTTTGGTGACCGCATGCCAGTGTCCTCTGTATCGTTCCAATTTAGTAGGCTATACTAAAATTGGAACGATACATGACCGCATGCCAGTCTTCTCTGTGGAAACACACAATGCAGATTCAGTTCGCTGTGGCTTTTTGCAAAGCCTGCTTTTCATTTTTATTTCAGTTAACGGACATCTCTTTACACACCTAGCTTTCATTATTCCATTAGTTTTTGTTCATGGTATGAACCTTGCAAGGAAATAGAAAGCTACAAATCGACCACTCTGTGGGCGGAGTCCTAAGCACCAGCCATTGTAAAATAGTGTAACACCCCGACAAGGAGGGACGGGACCTGAGGGGCGGCCTGCTGGTGCCAACCCCTAGGGGTTATCGCTTCTCGGCCTTTTGGCTAAGATCAAGTGTAGTATCTGTTCTTATCAGTTTAATATCTGATACGTCCTCTATACGGGGACAATATATTAAACGGATTTTTGGAAGTAGGAGTTGAAAAAGGGGCTTGCTCCGTTCTCTCCACGCATTGACCCGGTATTGCAGTGCCGCTGGGAACAGTGCACCCTTCTTGCATTCTGTAGAAATGAAAGCCATTGCGGTAGGGGCCTTGGCTTTAAAGTGGCTCTAGATCAGTCTTAAGTAAGCTGGGCCGTGCAGTGCAGTGGTTAAGCTGTCAGGTTTGTAAGCAGAGGACCACCGGTTAGGGAGAGATAAGTTTGGTTCCTGGGGGAGGGGGCTCGTCGCGGCCGGAGGAAGTTTTTTATCGTAAAGTGGGCGTGGCTTAACCCGGGGGTGGGCGTGGCTTGGGAGCGGGGCGGGTCATGATTCTTCTGTGGAACAATTCGGGACAAGCTTGGGGGGCTAAATCTCTGGCGTGTAAATGCTACGAAGGCAACTTTAATAGTCTCAGCATGACATCATCACCCTGGCGTCCCGTTAACTTCAACAAAAGATCAGGGGAGAGCGCGAACGCAGTCCCCCACTACCAGAAATTATGCAGTCGAGATTCCCACATTTGGGGAATTCGCAGGGGTCAGCACAACCGGAGGTGCAATGGCTGAGCCTCACCCTGGGTGAACCACCTTCGTGATCATGGTGTCTCCCCTGCCAGGTAAGTATGAGTTGGGCACGTCAGGGATGGGGGAGGCATTCACAGAGAAACCACTCTGGCTCAGGGTGTGCACAATGAATCGTCACAGAGTCCATGCAGATTAAGCTGCCGAGAAGGCGTGGCCTGTACTTTGCTATGCTAAATGAGCAGCACCATGAAGCCGGTGGCCCAGACCAAATAGGGTCTTTGGTTGCTCTTGTGGAGAAAGGCTGAATTTACTCTGGTTTCTCTTCATAACGAACAAGTCTTTCGCCTTTTACTAAAGACTTCCGTGGAGAGTAACACCAAAGAGTTGGATATATTTTTGGCAGGCTTAGCCGTTTGACTGAGCCCTGTACGGTTTGTGCAAAGAAACATAGTTGGTTGCATTACTCATTGGTCTTTGTGTTTTCGTTCTGACTTTGCTTTCAATTTCAGAGTAGCTTTTAACCGAGTTGGCTACTTCAGCTTAGTCTTACTTTTTTGATTGAGTTTGTGTCATTATCCACCCTTAATAATAATAATAATAATAATAATAATAATACATTGATCTTATATAGCGCTTTTCTAAATACTCAAAGTCGCTTTACAGAAAACACAGAAATAAATAATTTAATTTGGAAACATTCATGAAAGGTGGGGGCAGTAGGTAGAGTGGAGTGAGGTTAGGAGGAGAAGGCGAGGTTGAAGAGGTGGGTCTTGAGGGCCTGTTTGAAGGATGTTATGGACTGAGATTGACGGATGTGGCTGGGACTAAGACTTAAGACTAGGCTTGGGATAAAGACGGAAACAAAATACATGTCCTCTTGTCATTTTAGTTTATTTTGGTGACCGCATGCCAGTGTCCTCTGTATCGTTCCAATTTAGTAGGCTATACTAAAATTGGAACGATACATGACCGCATGCCAGTCTTCTCTGTGGAAACACACAATGCAGATTCAGTTCGCTGTGGCTTTTTGCAAAGCCTGCTTTTCATTTTTATTTCAGTTAACGGACATCTCTTTACACACCTAGCTTTCATTATTCCATTAGTTTTTGTTCATGGTATGAACCTTGCAAGGAAATAGAAAGCTACAAATCGACCACTCTGTGGGCGGAGTCCTAAGCACCAGCCATTGTAAAATAGTGTAACACCCCGACAAGGAGGGACGGGACCTGAGGGGCGGCCTGCTGGTGCCAACCCCTAGGGGTTATCGCTTCTCGGCCTTTTGGCTAAGATCAAGTGTAGTATCTGTTCTTATCAGTTTAATATCTGATACGTCCTCTATACGGGGACAATATATTAAACGGATTTTTGGAAGTAGGAGTTGAAAAAGGGGCTTGCTCCGTTCTCTCCACGCATTGACCCGGTATTGCAGTGCCGCTGGGAACAGTGCACCCTTCTTGCATTCTGTAGAAATGAAAGCCATTGCGGTAGGGGCCTTGGCTTTAAAGTGGCTCTAGATCAGTCTTAAGTAAGCTGGGCCGTGCAGTGCAGTGGTTAAGCTGTCAGGTTTGTAAGCAGAGGACCACCGGTTAGGGAGAGATAAGTTTGGTTCCTGGGGGAGGGGGCTCGTCGCGGCCGGAGGAAGTTTTTTATCGTAAAGTGGGCGTGGCTTAACCCGGGGGTGGGCGTGGCTTGGGAGCGGGGCGGGTCATGATTCTTCTGTGGAACAATTCGGGACAAGCTTGGGGGGCTAAATCTCTGGCGTGTAAATGCTACGAAGGCAACTTTAATAGTCTCAGCATGACATCATCACCCTGGCGTCCCGTTAACTTCAACAAAAGATCAGGGGAGAGCGCGAACGCAGTCCCCCACTACCAGAAATTATGCAGTCGAGATTCCCACATTTGGGGAATTCGCAGGGGTCAGCACAACCGGAGGTGCAATGGCTGAGCCTCACCCTGGGTGAACCACCTTCGTGATCATGGTGTCTCCCCTGCCAGGTAAGTATGAGTTGGGCACGTCAGGGATGGGGGAGGCATTCACAGAGAAACCACTCTGGCTCAGGGTGTGCACAATGAATCGTCACAGAGTCCATGCAGATTAAGCTGCCGAGAAGGCGTGGCCTGTACTTTGCTATGCTAAATGAGCAGCACCATGAAGCCGGTGGCCCAGACCAAATAGGGTCTTTGGTTGCTCTTGTGGAGAAAGGCTGAATTTACTCTGGTTTCTCTTCATAACGAACAAGTCTTTCGCCTTTTACTAAAGACTTCCGTGGAGAGTAACACCAAAGAGTTGGATATATTTTTGGCAGGCTTAGCCGTTTGACTGAGCCCTGTACGGTTTGTGCAAAGAAACATAGTTGGTTGCATTACTCATTGGTCTTTGTGTTTTCGTTCTGACTTTGCTTTCAATTTCAGAGTAGCTTTTAACCGAGTTGGCTACTTCAGCTTAGTCTTACTTTTTTGATTGAGTTTGTGTCATTATCCACCCTTAATAATAATAATAATAATAATAATAATAATACATTGATCTTATATAGCGCTTTTCTAAATACTCAAAGTCGCTTTACAGAAAACACAGAAATAAATAATTTAATTTGGAAACATTCATGAAAGGTGGGGGCAGTAGGTAGAGTGGAGTGAGGTTAGGAGGAGAAGGCGAGGTTGAAGAGGTGGGTCTTGAGGGCCTGTTTGAAGGATGTTATGGACTGAGATTGACGGATGTGGCTGGGACTAAGACTTAAGACTAGGCTTGGGATAAAGACGGAAACAAAATACATGTCCTCTTGTCATTTTAGTTTATTTTGGTGACCGCATGCCAGTGTCCTCTGTATCGTTCCAATTTAGTAGGCTATACTAAAATTGGAACGATACATGACCGCATGCCAGTCTTCTCTGTGGAAACACACAATGCAGATTCAGTTCGCTGTGGCTTTTTGCAAAGCCTGCTTTTCATTTTTATTTCAGTTAACGGACATCTCTTTACACACCTAGCTTTCATTATTCCATTAGTTTTTGTTCATGGTATGAACCTTGCAAGGAAATAGAAAGCTACAAATCGACCACTCTGTGGGCGGAGTCCTAAGCACCAGCCATTGTAAAATAGTGTAACACCCCGACAAGGAGGGACGGGACCTGAGGGGCGGCCTGCTGGTGCCAACCCCTAGGGGTTATCGCTTCTCGGCCTTTTGGCTAAGATCAAGTGTAGTATCTGTTCTTATCAGTTTAATATCTGATACGTCCTCTATACGGGGACAATATATTAAACGGATTTTTGGAAGTAGGAGTTGAAAAAGGGGCTTGCTCCGTTCTCTCCACGCATTGACCCGGTATTGCAGTGCCGCTGGGAACAGTGCACCCTTCTTGCATTCTGTAGAAATGAAAGCCATTGCGGTAGGGGCCTTGGCTTTAAAGTGGCTCTAGATCAGTCTTAAGTAAGCTGGGCCGTGCAGTGCAGTGGTTAAGCTGTCAGGTTTGTAAGCAGAGGACCACCGGTTAGGGAGAGATAAGTTTGGTTCCTGGGGGAGGGGGCTCGTCGCGGCCGGAGGAAGTTTTTTATCGTAAAGTGGGCGTGGCTTAACCCGGGGGTGGGCGTGGCTTGGGAGCGGGGCGGGTCATGATTCTTCTGTGGAACAATTCGGGACAAGCTTGGGGGGCTAAATCTCTGGCGTGTAAATGCTACGAAGGCAACTTTAATAGTCTCAGCATGACATCATCACCCTGGCGTCCCGTTAACTTCAACAAAAGATCAGGGGAGAGCGCGAACGCAGTCCCCCACTACCAGAAATTATGCAGTCGAGATTCCCACATTTGGGGAATTCGCAGGGGTCAGCACAACCGGAGGTGCAATGGCTGAGCCTCACCCTGGGTGAACCACCTTCGTGATCATGGTGTCTCCCCTGCCAGGTAAGTATGAGTTGGGCACGTCAGGGATGGGGGAGGCATTCACAGAGAAACCACTCTGGCTCAGGGTGTGCACAATGAATCGTCACAGAGTCCATGCAGATTAAGCTGCCGAGAAGGCGTGGCCTGTACTTTGCTATGCTAAATGAGCAGCACCATGAAGCCGGTGGCCCAGACCAAATAGGGTCTTTGGTTGCTCTTGTGGAGAAAGGCTGAATTTACTCTGGTTTCTCTTCATAACGAACAAGTCTTTCGCCTTTTACTAAAGACTTCCGTGGAGAGTAACACCAAAGAGTTGGATATATTTTTGGCAGGCTTAGCCGTTTGACTGAGCCCTGTACGGTTTGTGCAAAGAAACATAGTTGGTTGCATTACTCATTGGTCTTTGTGTTTTCGTTCTGACTTTGCTTTCAATTTCAGAGTAGCTTTTAACCGAGTTGGCTACTTCAGCTTAGTCTTACTTTTTTGATTGAGTTTGTGTCATTATCCACCCTTAATAATAATAATAATAATAATAATAATAATACATTGATCTTATATAGCGCTTTTCTAAATACTCAAAGTCGCTTTACAGAAAACACAGAAATAAATAATTTAATTTGGAAACATTCATGAAAGGTGGGGGCAGTAGGTAGAGTGGAGTGAGGTTAGGAGGAGAAGGCGAGGTTGAAGAGGTGGGTCTTGAGGGCCTGTTTGAAGGATGTTATGGACTGAGATTGACGGATGTGGCTGGGACTAAGACTTAAGACTAGGCTTGGGATAAAGACGGAAACAAAATACATGTCCTCTTGTCATTTTAGTTTATTTTGGTGACCGCATGCCAGTGTCCTCTGTATCGTTCCAATTTAGTAGGCTATACTAAAATTGGAACGATACATGACCGCATGCCAGTCTTCTCTGTGGAAACACACAATGCAGATTCAGTTCGCTGTGGCTTTTTGCAAAGCCTGCTTTTCATTTTTATTTCAGTTAACGGACATCTCTTTACACACCTAGCTTTCATTATTCCATTAGTTTTTGTTCATGGTATGAACCTTGCAAGGAAATAGAAAGCTACAAATCGACCACTCTGTGGGCGGAGTCCTAAGCACCAGCCATTGTAAAATAGTGTAACACCCCGACAAGGAGGGACGGGACCTGAGGGGCGGCCTGCTGGTGCCAACCCCTAGGGGTTATCGCTTCTCGGCCTTTTGGCTAAGATCAAGTGTAGTATCTGTTCTTATCAGTTTAATATCTGATACGTCCTCTATACGGGGACAATATATTAAACGGATTTTTGGAAGTAGGAGTTGAAAAAGGGGCTTGCTCCGTTCTCTCCACGCATTGACCCGGTATTGCAGTGCCGCTGGGAACAGTGCACCCTTCTTGCATTCTGTAGAAATGAAAGCCATTGCGGTAGGGGCCTTGGCTTTAAAGTGGCTCTAGATCAGTCTTAAGTAAGCTGGGCCGTGCAGTGCAGTGGTTAAGCTGTCAGGTTTGTAAGCAGAGGACCACCGGTTAGGGAGAGATAAGTTTGGTTCCTGGGGGAGGGGGCTCGTCGCGGCCGGAGGAAGTTTTTTATCGTAAAGTGGGCGTGGCTTAACCCGGGGGTGGGCGTGGCTTGGGAGCGGGGCGGGTCATGATTCTTCTGTGGAACAATTCGGGACAAGCTTGGGGGGCTAAATCTCTGGCGTGTAAATGCTACGAAGGCAACTTTAATAGTCTCAGCATGACATCATCACCCTGGCGTCCCGTTAACTTCAACAAAAGATCAGGGGAGAGCGCGAACGCAGTCCCCCACTACCAGAAATTATGCAGTCGAGATTCCCACATTTGGGGAATTCGCAGGGGTCAGCACAACCGGAGGTGCAATGGCTGAGCCTCACCCTGGGTGAACCACCTTCGTGATCATGGTGTCTCCCCTGCCAGGTAAGTATGAGTTGGGCACGTCAGGGATGGGGGAGGCATTCACAGAGAAACCACTCTGGCTCAGGGTGTGCACAATGAATCGTCACAGAGTCCATGCAGATTAAGCTGCCGAGAAGGCGTGGCCTGTACTTTGCTATGCTAAATGAGCAGCACCATGAAGCCGGTGGCCCAGACCAAATAGGGTCTTTGGTTGCTCTTGTGGAGAAAGGCTGAATTTACTCTGGTTTCTCTTCATAACGAACAAGTCTTTCGCCTTTTACTAAAGACTTCCGTGGAGAGTAACACCAAAGAGTTGGATATATTTTTGGCAGGCTTAGCCGTTTGACTGAGCCCTGTACGGTTTGTGCAAAGAAACATAGTTGGTTGCATTACTCATTGGTCTTTGTGTTTTCGTTCTGACTTTGCTTTCAATTTCAGAGTAGCTTTTAACCGAGTTGGCTACTTCAGCTTAGTCTTACTTTTTTGATTGAGTTTGTGTCATTATCCACCCTTAATAATAATAATAATAATAATAATAATAATACATTGATCTTATATAGCGCTTTTCTAAATACTCAAAGTCGCTTTACAGAAAACACAGAAATAAATAATTTAATTTGGAAACATTCATGAAAGGTGGGGGCAGTAGGTAGAGTGGAGTGAGGTTAGGAGGAGAAGGCGAGGTTGAAGAGGTGGGTCTTGAGGGCCTGTTTGAAGGATGTTATGGACTGAGATTGACGGATGTGGCTGGGACTAAGACTTAAGACTAGGCTTGGGATAAAGACGGAAACAAAATACATGTCCTCTTGTCATTTTAGTTTATTTTGGTGACCGCATGCCAGTGTCCTCTGTATCGTTCCAATTTAGTAGGCTATACTAAAATTGGAACGATACATGACCGCATGCCAGTCTTCTCTGTGGAAACACACAATGCAGATTCAGTTCGCTGTGGCTTTTTGCAAAGCCTGCTTTTCATTTTTATTTCAGTTAACGGACATCTCTTTACACACCTAGCTTTCATTATTCCATTAGTTTTTGTTCATGGTATGAACCTTGCAAGGAAATAGAAAGCTACAAATCGACCACTCTGTGGGCGGAGTCCTAAGCACCAGCCATTGTAAAATAGTGTAACACCCCGACAAGGAGGGACGGGACCTGAGGGGCGGCCTGCTGGTGCCAACCCCTAGGGGTTATCGCTTCTCGGCCTTTTGGCTAAGATCAAGTGTAGTATCTGTTCTTATCAGTTTAATATCTGATACGTCCTCTATACGGGGACAATATATTAAACGGATTTTTGGAAGTAGGAGTTGAAAAAGGGGCTTGCTCCGTTCTCTCCACGCATTGACCCGGTATTGCAGTGCCGCTGGGAACAGTGCACCCTTCTTGCATTCTGTAGAAATGAAAGCCATTGCGGTAGGGGCCTTGGCTTTAAAGTGGCTCTAGATCAGTCTTAAGTAAGCTGGGCCGTGCAGTGCAGTGGTTAAGCTGTCAGGTTTGTAAGCAGAGGACCACCGGTTAGGGAGAGATAAGTTTGGTTCCTGGGGGAGGGGGCTCGTCGCGGCCGGAGGAAGTTTTTTATCGTAAAGTGGGCGTGGCTTAACCCGGGGGTGGGCGTGGCTTGGGAGCGGGGCGGGTCATGATTCTTCTGTGGAACAATTCGGGACAAGCTTGGGGGGCTAAATCTCTGGCGTGTAAATGCTACGAAGGCAACTTTAATAGTCTCAGCATGACATCATCACCCTGGCGTCCCGTTAACTTCAACAAAAGATCAGGGGAGAGCGCGAACGCAGTCCCCCACTACCAGAAATTATGCAGTCGAGATTCCCACATTTGGGGAATTCGCAGGGGTCAGCACAACCGGAGGTGCAATGGCTGAGCCTCACCCTGGGTGAACCACCTTCGTGATCATGGTGTCTCCCCTGCCAGGTAAGTATGAGTTGGGCACGTCAGGGATGGGGGAGGCATTCACAGAGAAACCACTCTGGCTCAGGGTGTGCACAATGAATCGTCACAGAGTCCATGCAGATTAAGCTGCCGAGAAGGCGTGGCCTGTACTTTGCTATGCTAAATGAGCAGCACCATGAAGCCGGTGGCCCAGACCAAATAGGGTCTTTGGTTGCTCTTGTGGAGAAAGGCTGAATTTACTCTGGTTTCTCTTCATAACGAACAAGTCTTTCGCCTTTTACTAAAGACTTCCGTGGAGAGTAACACCAAAGAGTTGGATATATTTTTGGCAGGCTTAGCCGTTTGACTGAGCCCTGTACGGTTTGTGCAAAGAAACATAGTTGGTTGCATTACTCATTGGTCTTTGTGTTTTCGTTCTGACTTTGCTTTCAATTTCAGAGTAGCTTTTAACCGAGTTGGCTACTTCAGCTTAGTCTTACTTTTTTGATTGAGTTTGTGTCATTATCCACCCTTAATAATAATAATAATAATAATAATAATAATACATTGATCTTATATAGCGCTTTTCTAAATACTCAAAGTCGCTTTACAGAAAACACAGAAATAAATAATTTAATTTGGAAACATTCATGAAAGGTGGGGGCAGTAGGTAGAGTGGAGTGAGGTTAGGAGGAGAAGGCGAGGTTGAAGAGGTGGGTCTTGAGGGCCTGTTTGAAGGATGTTATGGACTGAGATTGACGGATGTGGCTGGGACTAAGACTTAAGACTAGGCTTGGGATAAAGACGGAAACAAAATACATGTCCTCTTGTCATTTTAGTTTATTTTGGTGACCGCATGCCAGTGTCCTCTGTATCGTTCCAATTTAGTAGGCTATACTAAAATTGGAACGATACATGACCGCATGCCAGTCTTCTCTGTGGAAACACACAATGCAGATTCAGTTCGCTGTGGCTTTTTGCAAAGCCTGCTTTTCATTTTTATTTCAGTTAACGGACATCTCTTTACACACCTAGCTTTCATTATTCCATTAGTTTTTGTTCATGGTATGAACCTTGCAAGGAAATAGAAAGCTACAAATCGACCACTCTGTGGGCGGAGTCCTAAGCACCAGCCATTGTAAAATAGTGTAACACCCCGACAAGGAGGGACGGGACCTGAGGGGCGGCCTGCTGGTGCCAACCCCTAGGGGTTATCGCTTCTCGGCCTTTTGGCTAAGATCAAGTGTAGTATCTGTTCTTATCAGTTTAATATCTGATACGTCCTCTATACGGGGACAATATATTAAACGGATTTTTGGAAGTAGGAGTTGAAAAAGGGGCTTGCTCCGTTCTCTCCACGCATTGACCCGGTATTGCAGTGCCGCTGGGAACAGTGCACCCTTCTTGCATTCTGTAGAAATGAAAGCCATTGCGGTAGGGGCCTTGGCTTTAAAGTGGCTCTAGATCAGTCTTAAGTAAGCTGGGCCGTGCAGTGCAGTGGTTAAGCTGTCAGGTTTGTAAGCAGAGGACCACCGGTTAGGGAGAGATAAGTTTGGTTCCTGGGGGAGGGGGCTCGTCGCGGCCGGAGGAAGTTTTTTATCGTAAAGTGGGCGTGGCTTAACCCGGGGGTGGGCGTGGCTTGGGAGCGGGGCGGGTCATGATTCTTCTGTGGAACAATTCGGGACAAGCTTGGGGGGCTAAATCTCTGGCGTGTAAATGCTACGAAGGCAACTTTAATAGTCTCAGCATGACATCATCACCCTGGCGTCCCGTTAACTTCAACAAAAGATCAGGGGAGAGCGCGAACGCAGTCCCCCACTACCAGAAATTATGCAGTCGAGATTCCCACATTTGGGGAATTCGCAGGGGTCAGCACAACCGGAGGTGCAATGGCTGAGCCTCACCCTGGGTGAACCACCTTCGTGATCATGGTGTCTCCCCTGCCAGGTAAGTATGAGTTGGGCACGTCAGGGATGGGGGAGGCATTCACAGAGAAACCACTCTGGCTCAGGGTGTGCACAATGAATCGTCACAGAGTCCATGCAGATTAAGCTGCCGAGAAGGCGTGGCCTGTACTTTGCTATGCTAAATGAGCAGCACCATGAAGCCGGTGGCCCAGACCAAATAGGGTCTTTGGTTGCTCTTGTGGAGAAAGGCTGAATTTACTCTGGTTTCTCTTCATAACGAACAAGTCTTTCGCCTTTTACTAAAGACTTCCGTGGAGAGTAACACCAAAGAGTTGGATATATTTTTGGCAGGCTTAGCCGTTTGACTGAGCCCTGTACGGTTTGTGCAAAGAAACATAGTTGGTTGCATTACTCATTGGTCTTTGTGTTTTCGTTCTGACTTTGCTTTCAATTTCAGAGTAGCTTTTAACCGAGTTGGCTACTTCAGCTTAGTCTTACTTTTTTGATTGAGTTTGTGTCATTATCCACCCTTAATAATAATAATAATAATAATAATAATAATACATTGATCTTATATAGCGCTTTTCTAAATACTCAAAGTCGCTTTACAGAAAACACAGAAATAAATAATTTAATTTGGAAACATTCATGAAAGGTGGGGGCAGTAGGTAGAGTGGAGTGAGGTTAGGAGGAGAAGGCGAGGTTGAAGAGGTGGGTCTTGAGGGCCTGTTTGAAGGATGTTATGGACTGAGATTGACGGATGTGGCTGGGACTAAGACTTAAGACTAGGCTTGGGATAAAGACGGAAACAAAATACATGTCCTCTTGTCATTTTAGTTTATTTTGGTGACCGCATGCCAGTGTCCTCTGTATCGTTCCAATTTAGTAGGCTATACTAAAATTGGAACGATACATGACCGCATGCCAGTCTTCTCTGTGGAAACACACAATGCAGATTCAGTTCGCTGTGGCTTTTTGCAAAGCCTGCTTTTCATTTTTATTTCAGTTAACGGACATCTCTTTACACACCTAGCTTTCATTATTCCATTAGTTTTTGTTCATGGTATGAACCTTGCAAGGAAATAGAAAGCTACAAATCGACCACTCTGTGGGCGGAGTCCTAAGCACCAGCCATTGTAAAATAGTGTAACACCCCGACAAGGAGGGACGGGACCTGAGGGGCGGCCTGCTGGTGCCAACCCCTAGGGGTCATCGCTTCCAAGGAAACCAAGGAAAAAAATAGTTTTGATAGTAGAAGCTACGGTTACAAACATATAGACAAAGACATGAAGAGGGCAGTTGTAGCGCCACCATCAGTTTGGTTGGTGTATTTTTTTTCTCTTATAGTACAAGCCCCCTCTGTGAACCTCCCTACTAAATTTGGCAGCTCTAGCTGTTATGGTTTCTGAGATAAAGCTAATTTAATGCAAGATTACAGAGACAGTTTCTTTCCCACTGGACTTGAATGTCTCACAAACACTCTTCTACCCAACATGCAATGCTGCAGCGCTGTCTATACTGGATTTAGCTGGCTAAATCCAAGCTGATTCCTCCTCCCAGTACATTTCTGCATGTGCTTTTTCACAAAGATAAGCTGGGGCTCCTGCTCAGAACATAATGCAACTTAGAGTGACACCATGAGTAAATACCACCTGTAATCCAGAGTAGTGCCTGCTGTCTGAAGTCTATTATAGCGTGCGTGCGTCAAGTCAAGTATCAAGTATCAATACAAGAAGTAAGGCTGGACAGAATTACAATCAATGAGCACTTCCTCCCACCCTTCAAAATAAAATAACAATTTATTTATGCCCAGACTGTTTCGGGTTCCTTAAGTGAAAATCGGAAAGATCAAACCCAGAAAGAAAAGAAAGTGTGATACAATCTTTCATTTAATTAGCTGTATCTCAGAAACCATACGCCCTAACGCTACCAAACTTGGTAGCGTGTTGCACAGAGGGGCCTTTTACTATCCACAAAACAATTCCACCAATTGACCTGAGGGTGGCGCTATAACAGCCCTCTTTAGGTTTTGGTCCATAACTTTGGAAACGTAGGGTCCACATTCAAAATCCTGGATTCCCTGGATTCCTTGGGTCGTTCCGCATCTAATGATAGAGGCCACGGCCATTTCCGTCTGAGTAGATTTCCCGCCATTTAGAATTTTGTCCAAGACATTCCTTTTGCGATTACTTTACTTTATTGTTTAGTTGGACATACAGTACACGTGCATGTACAGTGCACATTAATAAAAGAGTTTACACGTATAGAATCATCCATACATGTCAACAGTAAATGTGCCGGGATTATTAGCGAAAGCTAGTTTTCACCCGCAGTCCTCGGGACATAAAGAATTAAAAACTACAAGGTAACTCCAGGAATAAAATACGGGAATAAAAAGCAATACGAGAATAAAAGCAATATAATAAAATAAAAATGCACAAGGGATAACAATACATACACAGGTTAAAAACAATACACACAAACAAGATAAAAACAATACAGTTAAAGTGCACGGGAGACAAGATCAGTACAATAAAGTGCTGATACAGTACAATAAAGTGCAAAATCAGGGAAATTATGAGAGGGCTATTGGTTATTGGTTATGGGTGCAGTGTTGGTTAATTTTGAGCCATTCCTTAAGCTTAGCTTTGAAGGTGGGGAATGTGGGGTATTCCCTTACTGCGGCCGGGAGACCTCACCGCCCACGATGGACAAAACGTTTTTCCCAAATGGCCCAACTCACAGTCTCCTCTTTGACATGCCCTGGTGGTCATACCCTCCACGGACCTCCGCTTAAAAAACTCTCCCAGAGGGGGTGGGGCAAGTCCATGGAGACACTTAAAAACAAAGCAGGCCTGTCTGAAGGTTTTAAAATTGTCAAAATCAAAGAAATTATGCTTCCTTAAAATGCTACAGATATGAGCAGAGATGGGTTTTTGGTCGAAGATCTTTAGGGCTTTCTTAAAAAGAGATTCAATCGGCTTAAGAGCTGTTTTACAAGCCAAAGACCAGCACGTTAGGCAGTAGTCGATGTGGGAAAAGATCATAGAGTGTAAGAACATCAAGGCAACAAGTCAGGAGATTTCTGATTTGTCTGAAGTTCGCCAGATTGTATTTAACTGAGTTGGTCACTTTCTTAATGTGTTTCTGAAAGGTGAGGGTTGAGTCCAGGGTGACTCCGACATATTTGAACTCTTTAACTAGTGCGAGTTCCTCACCGTTCAGGAACACACCTGAGTGAGTGACAGTTTTGTTATTTCTTTTTGCGAACATCATACAAACCGTTTTTTTTTTGTATTTAGGCGGAGACGGGAATCTTTAAGCCATTACTGGACGTGGACCATCGCGGTTACACCCTGCCTTTTCGAAACGCCCCCACTCCGAAGATCGACCTCCGTTCTTCGTAATCGAGGGGTTTCCCATCTTTTTTTTTTTTTTTTTTTTTTATATATTTTATTTTAGACAAAAAATCAGGGAAGCAGTTCAAACAGTATAATTTCATGACAGTGGTACAGAAACATCTGTAGTCTCAATACTCCCCTAATATTCATTTTTTTTTTTTAAACAAGACAATCAAAGCAAAACAACAAAAACAGCAATCAACATCCTAAAAAAAACAAAACAAGACAAACAAACAAAACAAAAAACAAAAAAAGAAAAAAGAAAAAAGGTCCTTCCTGTCCCCCCAGCCCTAAGATCATTTCTAACTGCTTAGATTCATATTGTACAATCACATTCATACAGCAGAGATAATACAATGTATGCAACTGCTTAGATTCATATTGTACAATCACCTTCATACCGCAGAGATAATATAGTGTATACCACCAAGTCCATGTTGGTTCATAATGGAATCCCTTTTACACCACTTGATGTCATAAATCCCTGATAAACCCCAGCAAAGAAAAAAAAACAAAATCAAAAAAATCGAAGATGCACAAACATGGTTTTCTTCTCAACTGGACTGGTATGGAACAGGGTATGTCCCATGTGTTCGCCCCGAAGACCCCAAAATTAACTGTCTCCCTGCATAAGAGCGAGGAGATCGTCTGGCAGGTAATTGGTCAAAGGATTCCATATCTTGTTACCCATCTTTTTTTTAAAGGCACCGCTATTCCGAATGGGGACATCCCCTCCATTTCAAAACCACCCCACTCCGAAATTTATTTTCCTGCATCAAACACTGCAGCCAGCATTCCGGCCGCAATCGCACAATTCGGAAATGAGCTGCAGCCAATTACAACTGGGAATACCAGGTGCTGTAAGCTTTTTAACTTTCTAAGCAGCAGAGGGCGCTCTGCTGCCTCTCCAGGGGAGACAGAGCCTTGAACACCATTGCTGGCCAGTGGCAGTGCAGTAACCTTTACAGAGACCCCGCTATGACATGTTAAAATGGCTGCTGTGGAAAAGGTCTTTTGAGTCAGTCATGTAGACATCCCAGTCTCAAACATGATGCCTCCTCATGCTTGTTTTTTATTTTAGTTTTGTAAGTCTACAATACCGTTTCAGTTTTTTTTCCTAACGGTTAGTT
>NW_028151994.1:75000-77500 GCF_964638095.1 Poromitra crassiceps
GACCCTGCTATGACATGTTAAAATGGCTGCTGTGGAAAAGGTCTTTTGAGTCAGTCATGTAGACATCCCAGTCTCAAACATGATGCCTCCTCATGCTTGTTTTTTATTTTAGTTTTGTAAGTCTACAATACCGTTTCAGTTTTTTTCCTAACAGTTAGTTTTTATATGTTAACTAAAATACCCCACCCCACACACACACACACCTAGTTTTCACCTTAGTTCACTAGAATACCCCTGCTCTGAACGTGTATAAAAGGGCTTCCTGCTGCGGCAAAAATTGCTTACGGCCATACCACGTTGAACACGCCCGATCTCGTCCGATCTCGGAAGCTAAGCAGCGTCGGGCCTGGTTAGTACTTGGATGGGAGACCGCCTGGGAATACCAGGTGCTGTACGCTTTTTAACTTTCTAAGCAGCAGAGGGCGCTCTGCTGCCTCTCCAGGGGAGACAGAGCCTTGAACACCATTGCTGGCCAGTGGCAGTGCAGTAACCTTTACAGAGACCCCGCTATGACATGTTAAAATGGCTGCTGTGGAAAAGGTCTTTTGAGTCAGTCATGTAGACATCCCAGTCTCAAACATGATGCCTCCTCATGCTTGTTTTTTATTTTAGTTTTGTAAGTCTACAATACCGTTTCAGTTTTTTTTCCTAACGGTTAGTTTTTAGATCTGTTAACTAAAATACCCCACCCCACACACACACACACACACCTAGTTTTCACCTTAGTTCACTAGAATACCCCTGCTCTGAACGTGTATAAAAGGGCTTCCTGCTGCTGCAAAAATTCCTTACGGCCATACCACGTTGAACACGCCCGATCTTGTCCGATCTCGGAAGCTAAGCAGCGTCGGGCCTGGTTAGTACTTGAATGGGAGACCGCCTGGGAATACAAGGTGCTGTCAGCTTTTTAACTTTCTAAGCAGCAGAGGGCGCTCTGCTGCCTCTCCAGGGGAGACAGAGCCTTGAACACCATTGCTGGCCAGTGGCAGTGCAGTAACCTTTACAGAGACCCCGCTATGACATGTTAAAATGGCTGCCGTGGAAAAGGTCTTTTGAGTCAGTCATGTAGACATCCCAGTCTCAAACATGATGCCTCCTCATGCTTGTTTTTTATTTTAGTTTTGTAAGTCTACAATACCGTTTCAGTTTTTTTCCTAACGGTTAGTTTTTATATGTTAACTAAAATACCCCACCCCACACACACACACACACACACACCTAGTTTTCACCTTAGTTCACTAGAATACCCCTGCTCTGAACGTGTATAAAAGGGCTTCCTGCTGCTGCAAAGATTGCTTACGGCCATACCACGTCGAACACGCCCGATCTCGTCCGATCTCGGAAGCTAAGCAGCGTCGGGCCTGGTTCGTACTTGAATGGGAGATCGCATGGGAATACCAGGTGCTGTAAGCTTTTTAACTTTCTAAGCAGCAGAGGGCGCTCTGCTGCCTCTCCAGGGGAGACAGAGCCTTGAACACCATTGCTGGCCAGTGGCAGTGCAGTAACCTTTACAGAGACCCCGCTATGACATGTTAAAATGGCTGCTGTGGAAAAGGTCTTTTGAGTCACTCATGTAGACATCCCAGTCTCAAACATGATGCCTCCTCATGCTTGTTTTTTATTTTAGTTTTGTAAGTCTACAATACCGTTTCAGTTTTTTTTCCTAACGGTTAGTTTTTAGATCTGTTAACTAAAATACCCCACCCCACACACACACACACACCTAGTTTTCACCTTAGTTCACTAGAATACCCCTGCTCTGAACGTGTATAAAAGGGCTTCCTGCTGCTGCAAAAATTCCTTACGGCCATACCACGTTGAACACGCCCGATCTCGTCCGATCTCGGAAGCTAAGCAGCGTCGGGCCTGGTTAGTACTTGGATGGGAGACCGCCTGGGAATACAAGGTGCAGTCAGCTTTTTAACTTTCTAAGCAGCAGAGGGCGCTCTGCTGCCTCTCCAGGGGAGACAGAGCCTTGAACACCATTGCTGGCCAGTGGCAGTGCAGTAACCTTTACAGAGACCCCGCTATGACATGTTAAAATGGCTGCCGTGGAAAAGGTCTTTTGAGTCAGTCATGTAGACATCCCAGTCTCAAACATGATGCCTCCTCATGCTTGTTTTTTATTTTAGTTTTGTAAGTCTACAATACCGTTTCAGTTTTTTTTCCTAACGGTTAGTTTTTATATGTTAACTAAAATACCCCACCCCACACACACACCTAGTTTTCACCTTAGTTCACTAGAATACCCCTGCTCTGAACGTGTATAAAAGGGCTTCCTGCTGGTGCAAAAATTGCTTATGGCCATACCACGTTGAACACGTCCAATCTCGTCCGATGTCGGGAGCTAAGCAGCGTCGGGCCTGGTTAGTACTTGGATGGGAGACCGCCTGGGAATACCAGGTGCTGTAAGCTTTTTAACTTTCTAAGCAGCAGAGGGCGCTCTGCTGCCTCTCCAGGGGAGACAGAGCCTTGAACACCATTGCTGGCCAGTGGCAGT
>NW_028151994.1:85000-163990 GCF_964638095.1 Poromitra crassiceps
CTATGACTATGGGTATCATCACTCTAGTGTTCAAACAGAAGGGTAGCAGAGAGGATCTGGGCAATTATAGACCCATAAGCCTACTTAACACTGACTACAAGATACTAATGAAGGTTTTTGCTAACCGTGTAAAAGAGGTGTTGTGGTCTATTGTTGAGTCAACACAGGCTTATAGTGTACCAGGAAGAGAGGTTAGTGATTCAGTTAGGACAATCAGAGATGTTGTTGACTTTATGAAAAGGGAGGATGAAGGAGGTATTGTATTGAGTTTGGATTTTAATAAGGCTTTTGATAGAGTAGAGCACCATTTTATGTTTGCTGTACTAGAGAAGGTAGGTTTTGGTAGTAGGTTTGTTTCATGGCTCAAGCTTTTATATAAAAATGCAAAAAGTAGAGTTAAATGTAATGGCTTACTAACTGACGCTTTTGTATTAGAAAGATCAGTGCGACAGGGGTGTCCACTCTCGTCCATCCTGTACTCAATAGTGGCTGAACCACTTGCAGTTTTGTTGAAGCAGGACAAAACAATAAAAAGAATAGAATTACCAGGTGGTGGATTTAGTGTTGTCCAGCAGTTTGCGGACGACACTACTATAACAGTAAAAGACATGGAAAGTATAAATAGAGTGATTGATTTAGTGGACTTTTATGGTCAAGCGTCTGGTGCAAAAATTAATTTGAGTAAATCTGAGATTATGTTTATTAATGTTACTGTGCCCAGACAAGAGGAGATTCAGTTTAGAATCAAACCAGATTATATAAAGATTTTGGGAACTTATATAGGAATGGATAGCATTAAAGCCAGAGACAATTTATGGTCTGAAATGCTTAGTAAAATGCAGACATGTTTAAACTATTGGAAATTAAGAGACTTAAAATTAAAAGGTAAAGTAACGGTTGCAAATACTCTGGTGTTGTCTAAATTAAATTATGTCTTGGCTTCCATGGACTTGCCTGTCTGGGCGTTAAATCAGATTAATCGGATGATAACAAATTTCATATGGAGTTCAAAGGTCAGCAAAATAGCTCGTAAAACTCTGATAGCTGACTACGAGCTTGGAGGTTTAAAACTTGTGGATGTTGAATGTAAAAAGAAAGCACTGAGAATGAAGGTGATTTTGAAGTACTTGTTTGATAAATCGGATAATGGATGGAAATATCTATTTAGATATTATTTGAATAGTGTAATGGGAACAGGGGATTTTACACTGCTCATGCAGTTGAAGGAGCCTATGCTGGGAGCACTTCCGGATTTTTACAAAGAGGTCTTGTCGGCTCATGCTGAGTATCTGGAAAATGTTGATTATGTGTGTGAGAATGTAAATGCAATTAGAGAACTGCCGGTTTTTCTGAATCAAAAAGTTAAATATAATGATCAGGTGTTGTATAACAAAACATTCATTGAAGCAGGTTTTAGGCAGTTCAAAGATCTAATTTATGAGGTCATACCTGGCTTGTTGCCTCCGATGGCCATGTATGACACCATACACGTTATAAATGAGGCTATGCCTAAGAGAACAATCTTTAATTATGTTGAAAGAATCAAAGAAAGTATTCCTATTGCATGGTTTAAAATTATACAGTCACAGACTGTAGTACAAAGAAGTGTTGAGTTTCCTGAGTTGAGAAGCTTTTGGAAAAATGAATGGAAATGTATGAGTGTGTTAAAAACGAAGGATTTGTATAAATGGTTTGTCTCAAAGGGGTTGCAGCTGCCTACCTCTTTAAAATTCTGGGAAAACATTATGCCTGATTTGGATGTGACTAAAGTCTGGGGTAAATGGCGAATTAAAGATAACAGTATAGAGTGTGAGGATAATGATTTCCGAATCAGACACAACAAAATCTTCACCAATGTGATTATTCATCAGTTTGACAGAGATGTCGGCAGAGAATGTGACATCTGTAGGCAGGAGCCGGAGGATTTGAGACATATGTTTGTGGAATGTGTTATGTTAAGTGATTTCTTTGAAAGACTGAAGAATTTACTGTCTACATGTTTGGGTTTTTCTTTGAGTCCAGACGACTCCTGGAGTCAATTGATTCTGTTTGGTTTGTATGAAAAAAGCACTGTTAAAAATGGGAACCTATGTAAGTATGTTCTAAGCCATGCTAGATGGGCGATCCGGCAGAGGAGAAACATTGCTCATCATGAGCATAGAGTGGTGAAGGTATGGTATATCTTCAAAAACATCATGAGAAAGGATGTGGGTTACAGATGGATTTATGATTCATTTAAGTTTGCTGAGGTGTTTTTGAGGGACAACACGTTGATGTCTTTGAATGAACATGGAAAGTTGATGTGGCATTGGTAATTTGGACACTGTGCATCTGATTTGAATTAATGGAGGGGAAGGCAAATGTTTATGATTTATATGTTTTTTGAGTCCATTAGTTGTTGGCATGCATGAGTGACTGGTTATCTTATTCTGAGAAACTGGTGAATGGTGCTATCAATTTATTGTTTCTTTGTTTGCTAATGTGCTTTGGTGTAGCATTTTGCTAGAAGGTTGTTTAAATGTCTGAAACTTGAACATTGTAAATAAGAGTGGAATTTTAAAATGTATGTAAAAATCTATTTTTTTGATAATAAAAGACAATAAAAAAAAAACACGTCCAATCTCGTCCGATGTCGGGAGCTAAGCAGCGTCGGGCCTGGTTAGTACTTGGATGGGAGACCGCCTGGGAATACCAGGTGCTGTAAGCTTTTTAACTTTCTAAGCAGCAGAGGGCGCTCTGCTGCCTCTCCAGGGGAGACAGAGCCTTGAACACCATTGCTGGCCAGTGGCAGTGCAGTAACATTTACAGAGACCCTGCTATGACATGTTAACACGTTGAGTGCCATAGCCGAGATATCTCGTCTTACATAATCCAACGGTTGAGTGCCATAGACGAGCTATCTCGTCTTACATAAACATATTTTTTTTTGACGGTGGGACATCAATCAACCCCTTTTACGTCTTCTATATCACTATTGGAGGAAGAGAATGTGTATAATCTATTTTACCGACCACTAAGTGGCGACAGTTCTCTCCCAAGACAGAGAGAAAGCCACAGCCAGCCACAGCCAGAGCCACAGCCAGCCAGCGCGCTGGAGAAAGCCATTGTAATTTTCAAGGAAGTAGCTGGGCGAAAACTCTTTCGATTTCACACACACACACACACACACACACACACACACACACACACACACACACACACACACACGCGCGCGCGCACACACACACACTCGAGTACCTTTGCGCATAAATAAGACCAGAATCGCAAAAGCTTATTCAAAGCTCTCAGCCGACACCTCAAGAAACAGTTTTACAGTCCAGACGGCCGCGGAGAATCCTCCCTCCGCAGCACAGACGGAGGGAGGAGTTTGGAGACACACACACACTCTCTCTCTCTCTCTCTCTCTCTCTCTAGTCCCGAGAGAGAGAGAGAGAGAGAGAGAGAGGAGAGAGAGAGAGAGAGAGAGAGAGAGAGAGAGCACACAGAGTGGGAGACAGACACGCTGTGGGGGCAAAGAACGGACAGAGATCTCTTCCTCTCAGAGCCGCGGAGCAACGCGCGAACACACACACACACACACACACACACACACACACACACACACAATACAGTATACAGACTTGCCCAAGGGCACCCATAATCACAGGCAGGTGACTGTTCTGGTGTTTGATTGAATTTCACAAAACTGCGATTATCTCAGCTTCCTGTCTCAGATGCTAAAACCATGCTGTACTCAACGGCTAATATCTACATAACTACTAACTCTGCAAACTAACTCTTTTAGACAGAGAAAGCACACATTCTATTAGTTATTTTTAGATGATTGGTGTTCACGAAGTCTTAACAGAAAAGAATCCTCGGCTCTTGTAAAATGAGCCAGAATCCTCAAAAAAAAAACTGGCACAACTTACCTACAGGATTGAAAAAACGTCTGGCACTCAATGTGTTAAAATGGCTGCTGTGGAATAGGTCTTTTGAGTCAGTCATGTAGACATCCCAGTCTCAAACATGATGCCTCCTCATGCTTGTTTTTTATTTTAGTTTTGTAAGTCTACAATACCGTTTCAGTTTTTTTCCTAACGGTTAGTTTTTATATCTGTTAACTAAAATACCCCACCCCACACACACACACACACACGAGGCTGAAGTTGGCTCCCGATTCGCAGCTCCCGATTGGAATTTTCCAGTCCACCTTAAAAAGTGGAATAACGCCTCTAGATGCCGTGGTTCGACCATTTTCAAGCGAGTTCATGAACTGGAAAACATAGGTATATAGGGGGGATATGTAATGAGAATACATTATAGAATGAATCATGCATTTTGTTCATTTTTAATGTTGCATGCAATTCTTATTGACCTCAAAAAGGTTCTCCTATTGGTGTAAACAGCTGGAAAAAAAGAGTTGATTTCACAGCTTTTGCCCATCTAGACTGCATAAAACCACCTCCAACTCACAGACCATTACACATATTCTTTTCAAACCTGGCCTAGATTATAAAGGGGACATTAGACTCTCATTATAGCACAGTGTCTGATTTGTGAAACATATTTCTGATTTGTGAAAATGCTATGATTGCAGTTTTCAGCTGATTTGGAGCATCTAGACCACACAAAACCACGTCCAACTCACAGACCATCACTCTAATTCTTTTCAAACCTGGCCTAGATTACAAAGGGGACATTAGACTCTCATTCTGGCACAGTGGCTGATTTGTGAAACATATTTCTGATTTGTGAAAGTGCTATGATTGCAGTTTTCAGCTGATTTGGAGCATCTAGACCACACAAAACCACGTCCAACTCACAGACCATCACTCTAATTCTTTTCAAACCTGGCCTAGATTACAAAGGGGACATTAGACTCTCATTCTGGCACAGTGGCTGATTTGTGAAACATATTTCTGATTTGTGAAAGTGCTATAATTGCAGTTTTCTGCTGATTTTGAGCATCTAGACCGCATCAAACCAGGTCCAGCTCTAAGACCATCACTCTAATTCTTTTCAAACCTGGCCTAGATTATAAAGGGGACATTAGACTCTCATTATAGCACAGTGTCTGATTTGTGAAACATATTTCTGATTTGTGAAAGTGCTATAATTGCAGTTTTCTGCTGATTTTGAGCATCTAGACCGCATCAAACCAGGTCCAGCTCACAGACCATTACACATATTCTTTTCAAACCTGGCCTAGATTATAAAGGGGACATTAGACTCTCATTATAGCACAGTGTCTGATTTGTGAAACATATTTCTGATTTGTGAAAGTGCTATAATTGCAGTTTTCTGCTGATTTTGAGCATCTAGACCGCATCAAACCAGGTCCAGCTCACAGACCATTACACATATTCTTTTCAAACCTGGCCTAGATTATAAAGAGGACATTAGACTCTCATTATAGCACAGTGTCTGATTTGTGAAACATATTTCTGATTTGTGAAAATGCTATGATTGCAGTTTTCAGCTGATTTGGAGCATCTAGACCACACAAAACCACGTCCAACTCACAGACCATCACTCTAATTCTTTTCAAACCTGGCCTAGATTACAAAGGGGACATTAGACTCTCATTCTGGCACAGTGGCTGATTTGTGAAACATATTTCTGATTTGTGAAAGTGGTATAATTGCAGTTTTCTGCTGATTTTGAGCATCTAGACCCCATCAAACCAGGTCCAGCTCAAAGACCATCACTCTAATTCTTTTCAAACCTGGCCTAGATTACAAAGGGGACATTAGACTCTCATTCTGGCACAGTGGCTGATTTGTGAAACATATTTCTGATTTGTGAAAGTGGTATAATTGCAGTTTTCTGCTGATTTTGAGCATCTAGACCCCATCAAACCAGGTCCAGCTCAAAGACCATCACTCTAATTATTTTCAAACCTGGCCTAGATGACAAAGGGGACGTTAGACTCTCATTATGGCAGAGTGGCTAATTTGTGAAACATATCTCTGATTTGTGAAAAGGCTATGATTGCAGTTTTCCGCTGATTTTGAGCATCTAGACCGCATCAAACCAGGTCCAGCTCATAGACCATCACTCTAATTCTTTTCAAACCTGGCCTAGATTACAAAGGGGACATTAGACTCTCATTATGGCACAGTGGCTGATTTGTGAAACCTTTATCCTGTATTATCGGGCCCGCCGGAAGGGCGGTGCGCGGCCCTCGTTGCGGGGCTCTCGTACGCGGTTTCGGCCGCTGCGGGGGTCCTTGCGGCGAGGTGTCCGCCGCCGTGTCGGAAGGCGGGCCGGTGGGGGGGATCGGGTACGGCGGTTGGCGGCGGCGACTCTGGACGCGAGCCGGGCCCTTCTCGCGGATCTCCCCAGCTACGGCGCGCGTCGGGCCCCGTTCGCGCGGGGTCCCGGCGCGTCGCCTCGGCTGGCGCCTAGCAGCTGACTTAGAACTGGTGCGGACCAGGGGAATACGTGTAATGGTCTGTGAGTTGGACGTGGTTTTGTGTGGTCTAGATGCTCCAATTCAGCTGAAAACTGCAATCATAGCCTTTTCACAAATCAGAAATATGTTTCACAAATCAGCCACTGTGCCAGAATGAGAGTCTAATGTCCCCTTTGTAATCTAGGCCAGGTTTGAAAAGAATTAGAGTGATGGTCTTTGAGCTGGACCTGGTTTGATGCGGTCTAGATGGGCAAAATCAGCTGAAAACTGCAATCATAGCCTTTTCACAAATCAGCGATATGTTTCACAAATCAGCCACTGTGCCAGAATGAGAGTCTAATGTCCCCTTTGTAATCTAGTCCAGGTTTGAAAAGAATTAGAGTGATGGTCTTTGAGCTGGACCTGGTTTGATGCGGTCTAGATGCTCAAAATCAGCAGAAAACTGCAATTATAGCACTTTCACAAATCAGAAATATGTTTCACAAATCAGCCACTGTGCCAGAATGAGAGTCTAATGTCCCCTTTGTAATCTAGGCCAGGTTTGAAAAGAATTAGAGTGATGGTCTTTGAGCTGGACCTGGTTTGATGCGGTCTAGATGCTCAAAATCAGCAGAAAACTGCAATTATAGCACTTTCACAAATCAGAAATATGTTTCACAAATCAGCCACTGTGCCAGAGTGAGAGTCTAATGTCCCCTTTGTAATCTAGGCCAGGTTTGAAAATAATTAGAGTGATGGTCTTTGAGCTGGACCTGGTTTGATGCGGTCTAGATGCTCAAAATCAGCAGAAAACTGCAATTATAGCACTTTCACAAATCAGAAATATGTTTCACAAATCAGCCACTGTGCCAGAATGAGAGTCTAATGTCCCCTTTGTAATCTAGGCCAGGTTTGAAAAGGATTAGAGTGATGGTCTTTGAGCTGGACCTGGTTTGATGCGGTCTAGATAGGCAAAATCAGCAGAAAACTGCAATTATAGCACTTTCACAAATCAGAAATATGTTTCACAAATCAGCCACTGTGCCAGAATGAGAGTCTAATGTCCCCTTTGTAATCTAGGCCAGGTTTGTAAAGGATTAGAGTGATGGTCTTTGAGCTGGACCTGGTTTGATGCGGTCTAGATAGGCAAAATCAGCAGAAAACTGCAATTGTAGCACTTTCACAAATCAGAAATATGTTTCACAAATCAGCCACTGTGCCAGAATGAGAGTCTAATGTCCCCTTTGTAATCTAGGCCAGGTTTGAAAATAATTAGAGTGATGGTCTTTGAGCTGGACCTGGTTTGATGCGGTCTAGATGGGCAAAATCAGCTGAAAACTGCAATCATAGCATTTTCACAAATCAGCGATATGTTTCACAAATCAGCCACTGTGCCAGAATGAGAGTCTAATGTCCCCTTTGTAATCTAGGCCAGGTTTGAAAAGAATTAGAGTGATGGTCTTTGAGCTGGACCTGGTTTGATGTGGTCTAGATGCTCAAAATCAGCAGAAAACTGCAATTATAGCACTTTCACAAATCAGAAATATGTTTCACAAATCAGCCACTGTGCCAGAATGAGAGTCTAATGTCCCCTTTGTAATCTAGGCCAGGTTTGAAAAGAATTAGAGTGATGGTCTTTGAACTGGACCTGGTTTGATGCGGTCTAGATGCTCAAAATCAGCAGAAAACTGCAATCATAGCATTTTCACAAATCAGCGATATGTTTCACAAATCAGCCACTGTGCCAGAATGAGAGTGTAATCTCCCCTTTGTAATCTAGGCCAGGTTTGAAAAGAATTAGAGTGATGGTCTTTGAGCTGGACCTGGTTTGATGCGGTCTAGATGCTCAAAATCAGCAGAAAACTGCAATTATAGCACTTTCACAAATCAGAAATATGTTTCACAAATCAGCCACTGTGCCAGAATGAGAGTCTAATGTCCCCTTTGTAATCTAGGCCAGGTTTGAAAAGAATTAGAGTGATGGTCTGTGAGTTGGACGTGGTTTTGTGTGGTCTAGATGCTCCAAATCAGCTGAAAACTGCAATCATAGCATTTTCACAAATCAGAAATATGTTTCACAAATCAGACACTGTGCTATAATGAGAGTCTAATGTCCCCTTTATAATCTAGGCCAGGTTTGAAAAGAATATGTGTAATGGTCTGTGAGCTGGACCTGGTTTGATGCGGTCTAGATGCTCAAAATCAGCAGAAAACTGCAATTATAGCACTTTCACAAATCAGAAATATGTTTCACAAATCAGACACTGTGCTATGATGAGAGTCTAATGTCCCCTTTATAATCTAGGCCAGGTTTGAAAAGAATTAGAGTGATGGTCTTTGAGCTGGACCTGGTTTGATGCGGTCTAGATGGGCAAAATCAGTTGAAAACTGCAATTCTAGGCCGAGCGGCAGGCGCAGATCAAAGCAGTGGGCGTGGACAGGCGCACTTGATATCGTCGTGCTGGCGCTAGATGCAGCCCAAAGCATTACAACCACGCCTTTTAGGCGTAAAATTATGCACTGTCATGCTCATTGGATAAGTGCAATAAACGAATGGCACGCTTGCCTTTTTAGCTCCAATTCCACTGGTCCCGCAAAACCAGACGAAACCCTCTGATCCCCCCCCCCCCCCCACCTCCCTTCATCCCGTCTGTCTCCATATATCGGCTATTATTCCATATTATGATGCTTCTCAAACCAATCTAACTGCAGTTTAAATACTGCAAGCATGTAAATACGCTACACTATAGCAATATCAAAGTGAAAATAATGTTCTATGCATCAGCTAGAAAAATATAGCCTATTAGATTGGTGAAAGTTTGTCCAGAAAGATATCATTTTCTCTCGCCTGCTGCAGGAAGGATGATGCACATAAATATAGCCTACATTATGTCAAGTCATTGCATAAATGTGTTTTTATTGTAAAACTAAATGTGAAATAGGGCCAAGTTATTGGAGGGACATCACAGTATAGCAGATGCCATTAGAAGCGCGTTCCGAAGCGCGTTCCGCTGTTACTTCTCTAAATCACGTTAACTCGACAAGGGGTATATATAGGCCCAGGAGGACATATATGTTTCAAATAGGGTGGTGTTTTCATTTCGATGTTTTATTTGGTCCAATATTGAAATGTTGACAATGGCAGGCTGTGTTACCATTACACATTAATTTAGAACTACCTTTTATATCTATTTTGGCTCATTTGGTTGCTATTTAGTAGCGAAATGGAGAAACACAATGCATGCTGGGAACTCAGAGAGAGAGAGAGAGAAGGGTGACAGAGAAGAGGCAGTGAAGGCACAGAATAGGCCTGCTTTTCAAAAGCGCAAAGCGCTAAATGTACGCCAGGTCCCAAGATATCACTAGGCTGGTATTTAGCGCCGACACACCCACTTTGGGACTGCGCCACGCCCATTCGGCCTAAAGCGCATTTGGCAGCCTAAAGCCTATTGCTATCTTGCCGAAACAGGCGCAAGGCACGTTTTTTGCGGTTAAGGCCCGTAATAGCGCCGATGGCCTGTGGGAGAATAGAGCCCTATGTGTAATGATCTGTGAGCTGGACCTGGTTTGATGCGGTCTAGATGCTCAAAATCAGCAGAAAACTGCAATTATAGCACTTTCACAAATCAGAAATATGTTTCACAAATCAGACACTGTGCTATAATGAGAGTCTAATGTCCCCTTTATAATCTAGGCCAGGTTTGAAAAGAATATGTGTAATGGTCTGTGAGCTGGACGTGGTTTGATGCGGTCTAGATGCTCAAAATCAGCAGAAAACTGCAATTATAGCACTTTCACAAATCAGAAATATGTTTCACAAATCAGACACTGTGCTATAATGAGAGTCTAATGTCCCCTTTATAATCTAGGCCAGGTTTGAAAAGAATATGTGTAATGGTCTGTGAGCTGGACCTGGTTTGATGCGGTCTAGATGCTCAAAATCAGCAGAAAACTGCAATTATAGCACTTTCACAAATCAGAAATATGTTTCACAAATCAGACACTGTGCTATAATGAGAGTCTAATGTCCCCTTTATAATCTAGGCCAGGTTTGAAAAGAATTAGAGTGACGGTCTTTGAGCTGGACCTGGTTTGATGCGGTCTAGATGGCCAAAATCAGCTGAAAACTGCAATTAGAGCACTTTCACAAATCAGAAATATGTTTCACAAATCAGACACTGTGCTATAATGAGAGTCTAATGTCCCCTTTATAATCTAGGCCAGGTTTGAAAAGAATTAGAGTGATGGTCTTTGAGCTGGACCTGGTTTGATGCGGTCTAGATGCTCAAAATCAGCAGAAAACTGCAATTATAGCACTTTCACAAATCAGAAATATGTTTCACAAATCAGACACTGTGCTATAATGAGAGTCTAATGTCCCCTTTATAATCTAGGCCAGGTTTGAAAAGAATTAGAGTGATGGTCTTTGAGCTGGACCTGGTTTGATGCGGTCTAGATGGGCAAAATCAGTTGAAAACTGCAATTAGAGCACTTTCACAAATCAGAAATATGTTTCACAAATCAGACACTGTGCTATAATGAGAGTCTAATGTCCCCTTTATAATCTAGGCCAGGTTTGAAAAGAATATGTGTAATGGTCTGTGAGCTGGACCTGGTTTGATGCGGTCTAGATGGGCAAAATCAGTTGAAAACTGCAATTAGAGCACTTTCACAAATCAGAAATATGTTTCACAAATCAGACACTGTGCTATAATAAGAGTCTAATGTCCCCTTTATAATCTAGGCCAGGTTTGAAAAGAATATGTGTAATGGTCTGTGAGCTGGACCTGGTTTGATGCGGTCTAGATGCTCAAAATCAGCAGAAAACTGCAATTATAGCACTTTCACAAATCAGAAATATGTTTCACAAATCAGACACTGTGCTATAATGAGAGTCTAATGTCCCCTTTATAATCTAGGCCAGGTTTGAAAAGAATATGTGTAATGGTCTGTGAGCTGGACCTGGTTTGATGCGGTCTAGATGCTCAAAATCAGCAGAAAACTGCAATTATAGCACTTTCACAAATCAGAAATATGTTTCACAAATCAGACACTGTGCTATAATGAGAGTCTAATGTCCCCTTTATAATCTAGGCCAGGTTTGAAAAGAATTAGAGTGATGGTCTGTGAGTTGGACGTGGTTTTGTGTGGTCTAGATGCTCCAAATCAGCTGAAAACTGCAATCATAGCATTTTCACAAATCAGAAATATGTTTCACAAATCAGACACTGTGCTATAATGAGAGTCTAATGTCCCCTTTATAATCTAGGCCAGGTTTGAAAAGAATATGTATAATGGTCTGTGAGCTGGACCTGGTTTGATGCGGTCTAGATGCTCAAAATCAGCAGAAAACTGCAATTATAGCACTTTCACAAATCAGAAATATGTTTCACAAATCAGACACTGTGCTATAATGAGAGTCTAATGTCCCCTTTATAATATAGGCCAGGTTTGAAAAGAATTAGAGTGACGGTCTTTGAGCTGGACCTGGTTTGATGCGGTCTAGATGGCCAAAATCAGCTGAAAACTGCAATTAGAGCACTTTCACAAATCAGAAATATGTTTCACAAATCAGACACTGTGCTATAATGAGAGTCTAATGTCCCCTTTATAATCTAGGCCAGGTTTGAAAAGAATTAGAGTGATGGTCTTTGAGCTGGACCTGGTTTGATGTGGTCTAGATGCTCCAAATCAGCAGAAAACTGCAATTATAGCACTTTCACAAATCAGAAATATGTTTCACAAATCAGACACTGTGCTATAATGAGAGTCTAATGTCCCCTTTATAATCTAGGCCAGGTTTGAAAAGAATATGTGTAATGGTCTGTGAGCTGGACCTGGTTTGATGCGGTCTAGATGCTCAAAATCAGCAGAAAACTGCAATTATAGCACTTTCACAAATCAGAAATATGTTTCACAAATCAGACACTGTGCTATAATGAGAGTCTAATGTCCCCTTTATAATCTAGGCCAGGTTTGAAAAGAATATGTGTAATGGTCTGTGAGCTGGACCTGGTTTGATGCGGTCTAGATGCTCAAAATCAGCAGAAAACTGCAATTATAGCACTTTCACAAATCAGAAATATGTTTCACAAATCAGCCACTGTGCCAGAATGAGAGTCTAATGTCCCCTTTGTAATCTAGGCCAGGTTTGAAAAGAATTAGAGTGATGGTCTGTGAGTTGGACGTGGTTTTGTGTGGTCTAGATGCTCCAAATCAGCTGAAAACTACAATCATAGCACTTTCACAAATCAGAAATATGTTTCACAAATCAGCCACTGTGCCAGAATGAGAGTCTAATGTCCCCTTTGTAATCTAGGCCAGGTTTGAAAAGAATTAGAGTGATGGTCTGTGAGTTGGACGTGGTTTTGTGTGGTCTAGATGCTCCAAATCAGCTGAAAACTGCAATCATAGCATTTTCACAAATCAGAAATATGTTTCACAAATCAGACACTGTGCTATAATGAGAGTCTAATGTCCCCTTTATAATCTAGGCCAGGTTTGAAAAGAATTAGAGTGATGGTCTTTGAGCTGGACCTGGTTTGATGCGGTCTAGATGGCCAAAATCAGCAGAAAACTGCAATTATAGCACTTTCACAAATCAGAAATATGTTTCACAAATCAGACACTGTGCTATAATGAGAGTCTAATGTCCCCTTTATAATCTAGGCCAGGTTTGAAAAGAATATGTGTAATGGTCTGTGAGTTGGAGGTGGTTTTATGCAGTCTAGATGGGCAAAAGCTGTGAAATCAACTCTTTTTTCCAGCTGTTTACACCAATAGGAGAACCTTTTTGAGGTCAATAAGAATTGCATGCAACATTAAAAACGAACAAAATGCATGATTCATTCTATAATGTATTCTCATTACATATCCCCCCTATATACCTATGTTTTCCAGTTCATGAACTCGCTTGAAAATGGTCGAACCACGCCATCTAGAGGCGTTATTCCACTTTTTAAGGTGGACTGGAAAATTCCAATCGGGAGCTGCGAATCGGGAGCCAACTTCAGCCTCGTAAGCAATTCTGATATTTAGAACATTATTTTATATATGGTTATTGCATAGTGGTACAAAGCAGATCAAGTTATATATTACCCTCAATCAGAGATCTCCGAGGTGAATTTTCAGTGGTCCTTCCCAACAGCAAAATATGTAGCAGGTCAAAAAAGACCCTTGAAAACCGACCCATTCTAATATTTTGCGTGGGCTTTTAAAGTGCGTTCCCTTGGGGGCGTTCTCTTCTGGTGTGGGCTGGTCTCTCCCCGAAGGTTCCTCCTCCATCTAGGGACATCCTTCACTGCTTGGCTGACATTGGTGGTCATACGATCTCTCCTTCTGTCACTCCTATTTGGCAGGCGTGTTTTCCCCTCCTCCTCTTGGTCCGCATCATGTGACCTGGCTCTCCCACTGGAGGTCACAGCACTAACCCTCACTTGAATACTGGTCATCCATTTTATTTCCTATCTACCAAAGCAACTGTCAATATATTTGCTAATATTACCATTTTCAACTCCTATAATTTGGTCAGCTAATTTAGCTATTTACCTATTAGAAATCCTATAGCACTTTATCTATCGTTTACTCTTAGACTAGACAATCTAATTCTACATCCTGGATAAGATCAAATTCAGCTAATCAGTCTGAAGCTGGAACAATTTTTCATACAGCTCAAACTTCTACCTCTTGGTCTAAAACCATTCCTAAGGAATGTAAAAAGAGAAGAGGATAGTTCCTTAAGTTAAATTCAACAAATCAGAGAAAACCTCACCCTGTCCTAAATAGGATGAGGAAACTCTTATCAATTACCAATTATCAACTAATTTGATGGCTACCTGCCAATTCGGTCGGCAGATTCAACTTTAATATGACCACTATTTTGACTATACATTTATTTTCCATCCTAAAGTTGCAATAGTATCAATAGGCTAATATCTATCTAAATATTATATACACTCTCCTTGTGTAGCAAGTAAGACAAATTGAAGTTGTTCACAACTTCAGACTCTCCTCTCATTGGTGCTGTGTCCTTGTGCATATCTTCTCTTCTCTGGGGAAAAATCAGCGCATCTAATGTATGCTCTTAAACTTTATTTCATAAGATAACCAGTCATCTCTCTATTACCACTTCACATTACACTGAGCCTCTATTTTCCCAGAGACCAAAAAGCCTATTCGAACCCGGGCCCCTCCTCTCTGCTCTGTGCTGCGTCTCCAGAACAGGTCCTGTCCTCTCTTCTGGGGGAAAAAGTCAACTCATAGTAAAAGCATCACTCATTACTTTCCCGAATATATGGTGCTAAACTTTATTTCATATCAGGTATCAAAACCCACTCAATCAATCAGTAGGATATATGAATACAATGTTATGATCCTTCTCACAAAGACTTTGCATCATGCGGGCCCCGTGGAATGTTCCCCCTCCTCTATTGATGTTCTGTAGCCATTTGTCTTAGAGAAAGGCCATAAACTCTGTGTTGTTTTCCAGTCCTATCCCAAAGTGACTAAGTGACTGAGCAGAGACATATATCCATTAAAAGAATGCCCTTATGTGGCCGATCTCCGTGACCTCTGCCCCGACCATATCCTAAATGACCGTCCTTGTGCAGCTTATCCACTCGGCCATCCGTTCACTAACCAGTCGGCCACGCTACCCTGTGTAATGTTCTCCAGATCTTCCTTAAACAAGGCTTAAAATAACAACTTGTCACACACAAAGCATTGTTCAATTTCCACTAAACCCTCTAATGGTTAATCCCCAAAGCCACCATGTCTCCTGTCAGAAAGGGAGAAAGTTTATCTTTACACAAACTCACAGCAGCTCACTCAGGGACCTAGAACAGAACATTTAAAACATAATTAAAGATATATTTGAATTAACAAATTTTCATATCAGCATGCAGGGCCATGCTGAAGTATCCGCCTCCTGTTGAGTCCAATTGGGCCTAATGAGGAAATGTTTGGTTATAAATTAGGAAAAAATTAGATCTTATCACGTATCCAGGGATTTGAGGAGTAAAATCCTATCACAATGCGGTCTTAGCCTCTCTGGTGTCAACACTCTGTCTGATTTTGGATTTTTTTTTTTTTTTTCCAAAATCAGACTTGACACCAGAGAGGCTGAATACTGCACTGAGTCAATGCAGTCTTAGCCTCTCTGGTCTCAACACTCTGTCTGATTTTGGATTTTTTTTTTTTTTTTTCCAAAATCAGACTTGACACCAGAGAGGCTGAATACCGCACTGAGTCAATGCGGTCTTAGCATCTCTGGTGTCAACACTCTCTCTGATTTTGGATTTTTTTTTTTTTTTTTTCCAAAATCAGGCTTGACACTAGAGAGGCTGAATACCGCACTGAGTCAATGCGGTCTTAGCCTCTCTGGTCTCAACACTCTGTCTGATTTTGGATTTTTTTTTTTTTTTTTTCAAAATCAGACTTGACACCAGAGAGGCTGAATACCGCACTGAGTCAATGCGGTCTTAGCCTCTCTGGTGTCAACACTCTGTCTGATTTTGGATTTTTTTTTTTTTTTTTTCAAAAATCAGACTTGACACCAGAGAGGCTGAATACCGCACTGAGTCAATGCGGTCTTAGCCTCTCTGGTGTCAACACTCTGTCTGCTTTTGGATTTTTTTTTTTTTTTTTTCCAAAATCAGACTTGACACCAGAGAGGCTGAATACCGCACTGAGTCAATGCGGTCTTAGCCTCTCTGGTCTCAACACTCTGTCTGATTTTGGATTTTTTTTTTTTTTTTCCAAAATCAGACTTGACACCAGAGAGGCTGAATACCGCACTGAGTCAATGCGGTCTTAGCCTCTCTGGTGTCAATACTCTGTCTGATTTTGGATTTTTTTTTTTTTTTTTTTCCAAAATCAGACTTGACACCAGAGAGGCTGAATACCGCACTGAGTCAATGCGGTCTTAGCCTCTCTGGTCTCAACACTCTGTCTGATTTTGGATTTTTTTTTTTTTTTTTTCCAAAATCAGACTTGACACCAGAGAGGCTGAATACCGCACTGAGTCAATGCCGTCTTAGCCTCTCTGGTGTCAACAGTCTGTCTGATTTTGGATTTTTTTTTTTTTTTTCCAAAATCAGACTTGACACCAGAGAGGCTGAATACCGCACTGAGTCAATGCAGTCTTAGCCTCTCAGCTCTCAACACTCTGTCTGATTTTGGATTTTTTTTTTTTTTTTCCAAAATCAGACTTGACACCAGAGAGGCTGAATACCGCACTGAGTCAATGCGGTCTTAGCCTCTCTGGTGTCAACACTCTCTCTGATTTTGGATTTTTTTTTTTTTTTTCCAAAATCAGACTTGACACTAGAGAGGCTGAATACCGCACTGAGTCAATGCGGTCTTAGCCTCTCTGGTCTCAACACTCTGTCTGATTTTGGATTTTTTTTTTTTTTTTTCCAAAATCAGACTTGACACCAGAGAGGCTGAATACTGCACTGAGTCAATGCGGTCTTAGCCTCTCTGGTGTCAACACTCTGTCTGATTTTGGATTTTTTTTTTTTTTTTTTCAAAAATCAGACTTGACACCAGAGAGGCTGAATACCGCACTGAGTCAATGCGGTCTTAGCCTCTCTGGTCTCAACACTCTGTCTGATTTTGGATTTTTTTTTCTTTCCCCAAATCAGACTTGACACCAGAGAGGCTGAATACCGCACTGAGTCAATGCGGTCTTAGCCTCTCTGGTGTCAACACTCTGTCTGATTTTGGATTTTTTTTTTTTTTTTCCAAAATCAGACTTGACACCAGAGAGGCTGAATACCGCACTGAGTCAATGCGGTCTTAGCCTCTCTGGTCTCAACACTCTGTCTGATTTTGGATTTTTTTTTTTTTTTTCCAAAATCAGACTTGACACCAGAGAGGCTGAATACCGCACTGAGTCAATGCGGTCTTAGCCTCTCTGGTGTCAATACTCTGTCTGATTTGGATTTTTTTTTTTTTTTTTCCAAAATCAGACTTGACGCCAGAGAGGCTGAATACCGCACTGAGTCAATGCGGTCTTAGCCTCTCTGGTCTCAACACTCTGTCTAATTTTGGATTTATTTTATTTTTTTTCCAAAATCAGACTTGACACCAGAGAGGCTGAATACCGCACTGAGTCAATGCGGTCTTAGCCTCTCTGGTCTCAACACTCTGTCTGATTTTGGATTTTTTTTTTTTTTTTTTCCAAAATCAGACTTGACACCAGAGAGGCTGAATACCGCACTGAGTCAATGCGGTCTTAGCCTCTCTGGTGTCAACACTCTGTCTGATTTTGGATTTTTTTTTTTTTTTTTCCAAAATCAGACTTGACACCAGAGAGGCTGAATACCGCACTGAGTCAATGTGGTCTTAGCCTCTCTGGTGTCAACACTCTGTCTGATTTTGGATTTTGGATTTTTTTTTTTTTCCAAAATCAGACTTGACACCAGAGAGGCTGAATACCGCACTGAGTCAATGCGGTCTTAGCCTCTCTGGTGTCAACACTCTGTCTGATTTTGGATTTTATTTTTTATTTTTTCAAAAATCAGACTTGACACCAGAGAGGCTGAATACCGCACTGAGTCAATGCGGTCTTAGCCTCTCTGGTGTCAACACTCTGTCTGCTTTTGGATTTTTTTTTTTTTTTTTCCAAAATCAGACTTGACACCAGAGAGGCTGAATACCGCACTGAGTCAATGCGGTCTTAGCCTCTCTGGTCTCAACACTCTGTCTGATTTTGGATTTTTTTTTTTTTTTTTTCCAAAATCAGACTTGACACCAGAGAGGCTGAATACCGCACTGAGTCAATGCGGTCTTAGCCTCTCTGGTGTCAACACTCTGTCTGATTTTGGATTTTTTTTTTTTTTTTCCAAAATCAGACTTGACACCAGAGAGGCTGAATACCGCACTGAGTCAATGCAGTCTTAGCCTCTCTGGTCTCAACACACTGTCTGATTTTGGATTTTTTTTTTTTTTTTTCCAAAATCAGACTTGACACCAGAGAGGCTGAATACCGCACTGAGTCAATGCGGTCTTAGCCTCTCTGGTGTCAACACTCTCTCTGATTTTGGATTTTTTTTTTTTTTTTTTCCAAAATCAGACTTGACACTAGAGAGGCTGAATACCGCACTGAGTCAATGCGGTCTTAGCCTCTCTGGTCTCAACACTCTGTCTGATTTTGGATTTTTTTTTTTTTTTTTCCAAAATCAGACTTGACACCAGAGAGGCTGAATACCGCACTGAGTCAATGCGGTCTTAGCCTCTCTGGTGTCAACACTCTGTCTGATTTTGGATTTTTTTTTTTTTTTTCAAAAATTAGACTTGACACCAGAGAGGCTGAATACCGCACTGAGTCAATGCGGTCTTAGCCTCTCTGGTCTCAACACTCTGTCTGATTTTGGATTTTTTTTTTTTTTTTTCCCCAAATCAGACTTGACACCAGAGAGGCTGAATACCGCACTGAGTCAATGCGGTCTTAGCCTCTCTGGTGTCAACACTCTGTCTGATTTTGGATTTTTTTTTTTTTTTTTCCAAAATCAGACTTGACACCAGAGAGGCTGAATACCGCACTGAGTCAATGCGGTCTTAGCCTCTCTGGTCTCAACACTCTGTCTGATTTTGGATTTTTTTTTTTTTTTTTCTAAAATCAGACTTGACACCAGAGAGGCTGAATACCGCACTGAGTCAATGCGGTCTTAGCCTCTCTGGTGTCAATACTCTGTCTGATTTTGGATTTTTTTTTTTTTTTTCCAAAATCAGACTTGACACCAGAGAGGCTGAATACCGCACTGAGTCAATGCGGTCTTAGCCTCTCTGGTCTCAACACTCTGTCTGATTTTGGATTTATTTTATTTTTTTTCCAAAATCAGACTTGACACCAGAGAGGCTGAATACCGCACTGAGTCAATGCGGTCTTAGCCTCTCTGGTCTCAACACTCTGTCTGATTTTGGATTTTTTTTTTTTTTTTTCCAAAATCAGACTTGACACCAGAGAGGCTGAATACCGCACTGAGTCAATGCGGTCTTAGCCTCTCTGGTGTCAACACTCTGTCTGATTTTGGATTTTTTTTTTTTTTTTTCCAAAATCAGACTTGACACCAGAGAGGCTGAATACCGCACTGAGTCAATGCGGTCTTAGCCTCTCTGGTCTCAACACTCTGTCTGATTTTGGATTTTTTTTTTTTTTTTTTTTAAATCAGACTTGACAGCAGAGAGGCTGAATACCGCACTGAGTCAATGCGGTCTTAGCCTCTCTGGTCTCAACACTCTGTCTGATTTTGGATTTTTTTTTTTTTTTTTCCAAAATCAGACTTGACACCAGAGAGGCTGAATACCGCACTGAGTCAATGCGGTCTTAGCCTCTCTGGTCTCAACACTCTGTCTGATTTTGGATTTTTTTTTTTTTTTTCAAAAATCAGACTTGACACCAGAGAGGCTGAATACCGCACTGAGTCAATGCGGTCTTAGCCTCTCTGGTCTCAACACTCTGTCTGATTTTGGATTTTTTTTTTTTTTTTCCAAAATCAGACTTGACACCAGAGAGGCTGAATACCGCACTGAGTCAATGCGGTCTTAGCCTCTCTGGTCTCAACACTCTGTCTGATTTTGGATTTTTTTTTTTTTTTTTCAAAAATCAGACTTGTCACCAGAGAGGCTGAATACAGCACTGAGTCAATGCGGTCTTAGCCTCTCTGGTGTCAACACTCTGTCTGATTTTGGATTTTTTTTTTTTTTTTTCCCCAAAATCAGACTTGACACCAGAGAGGCTGAATACCGCACTGAGTCAATGCGGTCTTAGCCTCTCTGGTCTCAACACTCTGTCTGATTTTGGATTTTTTTTTTTTTTTTTCCCAAAATCAGACTTGACACCAGAGAGGCTGAATACCGCACTGAGTCAATGCGGTCTTAGCCTCTCTGGTGTCAACACTCTGTCTGATTTTGGATTTTTTTTTTTTTTTCAAAATCAGACTTGACACCAGAGAGGCTGAATACCGCACTGAGTCAATGCGGTCTTAGCCTCTCTGGTGTCAACACTCTGTCTGATTTTAGATTTTTTTTTTTTTTTTTCCAAAATCAGACTTGACACCAGAGAGGCTGAATACCGCACTGAGTCAATGCGGTCTTAGCCTCTCTGGTCTCAACACTCTGTCTGATTTTGGATTTTTTTTTTTTTTTTTCCAAAATCAGACTTGACACCAGAGAGGCTGAATACCGCACTGGGTCAATGCGGTCTTAGCCTCTCTGGTGTCAACACTCTGTCTGATTTTGGATTTTTTTTTTTTTTTCCAAAATCAGACTTGACACCAGAGAGGCTGAATACCGCACTGAGTCAATGCGGTCTTAGCCTCTCTGGTCTCAACACTCTGTCTGATTTTGGATTTTTTTTTTTTTTTTCCAAAATCAGACTTGACACCAGAGAGGCTGAATACCGCACTGAGTCAATGCGGTCTTAGCCTCTCTGGTGTCAACACTCTGTCTGATTTTGGATTTTTTTTTTTCCAAAATCAGACTTGACACCAGAGAGGCTGAATACCGCACTGAGTCAATGCGGTCTTAGCCTCTCTGGTCTCAACACTCTGTCTGATTTTGGATTTTTTTTTTTTTTTTTCCAAAATCAGACTTGTCACCAGAGAGGCTGAATACCGCACTGAGTCAATGCGGTCTTAGCCTCTCTGGTGTCAACACTCTGTCTGATTTTGGATTTTTTTTTTTTTTTTTTCCCAAAATCAGACTTGACACCAGAGAGGCTGAATACCGCACTGAGTCAATGCGGTCTTAGCCTCTCTGGTGTCAACACTCTGTCTGATTTTGGATTTTTTTTTTTTTTTCCCAAAATCAGACTTGACACCGGAGAGGCTGAATACCGCAGTGAGTCAATGCGGTCTTAGCCTCTCTGGTCTCAACACTCTGTCTGATTTTGGATTTTTTTTTTTTTTTTTCCAAAATCAGACTTGACACCAGAGAGGCTGAATACCGCACTGAGTCAATGCGGTCTTAGCCTCTCTGGTGTCAACACTCTGTCTGATTTTGGATTTTTTTTTCTTTTTTTTTCAAAATCAGACTTGACACCAGAGAGGCTGAATACCGCACTGAGTCAATGCGGTCTTAGCCTCTCTGGTGTCAACACTCTGTCTGATTTTGGATTTTTTTTTTTTTTTTTTCAAAATCAGACTTGACACCAGAGAGGCTGAATACCGCACTGAGTCAATGCGGTCTTAGCCTCTCTGGTGTCAACACTCTGTCTGATTTTGGATTTTTTTTTTTTTTTTTTCAAAATCAGACTTGACACCAGTGAGGCTGAATACCGCACTGAGTCAATGCGGTCTTAGCCTCTCTGGTCTCAACACTCTGTCTGATTTTGGATTTTTTTTTTTTTTTTTTCCAAAATCAGACTTGACACCAGAGAGGCTGAATACCGCACTGAGTCAATGCGGTCTTAGCCTCTCTGGTCTCAACACTCTGTCTGATTTTGGAATTTTTTTATTTTTTTTCCAAAATCAGACTTGACACCAGAGAGGCTGAATACCGCACTGAGTCAATGCGGTCTTAGCCTCTCTGGTCTCAACACTCTGTCTGATTTTGGATTTTTTTTTTTTTTTTTTCCAAAATCAGACTTGACACCAGAGAGGCTGAATACCGCACTGAGTCAATGCGGTCTTAGCCTATCTGGTCTCAACACTCTGTCTGATTTTGGATTTTTTTTTTTTTTTTCCAAAATCAGACTTGACTCCAGAGAGGCTGAATACCGCACTGAGTCAATGCGGTCTTAGCCTCTCTGGTGTCAACACTCTGTCTGATTTTGGATTTTTTTTTTTTTTTCCAAAATCAGACTTGACACCAGAGAGGCTGAATACCGCACTGAGTCAATGCGGTCTTAGCCTCTCTGGTCTCAACACTCTGTCTGATTTTGGATTTTTTTTTTTTCTAAAATCAGACTTGACACCAGAGAGGCTGATACCGCACTGAGTCAATGCGGTCTTAGCCTCTCTGGTCTCAACACTCTGTCTGATTTTGGATTTTTTTTTTTTTTTTTCCAAAATCAGACTTGACACCAGAGAGGCTGAATACCGCACTGGGTCAATGCGGTCTTAGCCTCTCTGGTGTCAACACTCTGTCTGATTTTGGATTTTTTTTTTTTTTTCAAAAATCAGACTTGACACCAGAGAGGCTGAATACCGCACTGAGTCAATGCGGTCTTAGCCTCTCTGGTCTCAACACTCTGTCTGATTTTGGATTTTTTTTTTTTTTTTTCCAAAATCAGACTTGACACCAGAGAGGCTGAATACCGCACTGAGTCAATGCGGTCTTAGCCTCTCTGGTGTCAACACTCTGTCTGATTTTGGATTTTTTTTTTTTTTTTTTTCCAAAATCAGACTTGACACCAGAGAGGCTGAATACCGCACTGAGTCAATGCGGTCTTAGCCTCTCTGGTCTCAACACTCTGTCTGATTTTGGATTTTTTTTTTTTTTTTTTCCAAAATCAGACTTGACACCAGAGAGGCTGAATACCGCACTGAGTCAATGCGGTCTTAGCCTCTCTGGTCTCAACACTCTGTCTGATTTTGGAATTTTTTTATTTTTTTTCCAAAATCAGACTTGACACCAGAGAGGCTGAATACCGCACTGAGTCAATGCGGTCTTAGCCTCTCTGGTCTCAACACTCTGTCTGATTTTGGATTTTTTTTTTTTTTTTTTCCAAAATCAGACTTGACACCAGAGAGGCTGAATACCGCACTGAGTCAATGCGGTCTTAGCCTATCTGGTCTCAACACTCTGTCTGATTTTGGATTTTTTTTTTTTTTTTCCAAAATCAGACTTGACTCCAGAGAGGCTGAATACCGCACTGAGTCAATGCGGTCTTAGCCTCTCTGGTGTCAACACTCTGTCTGATTTTGGATTTTTTTTTTTTTTTCCAAAATCAGACTTGACACCAGAGAGGCTGAATACCGCACTGAGTCAATGCGGTCTTAGCCTCTCTGGTCTCAACACTCTGTCTGATTTTGGATTTTTTTTTTTTCTAAAATCAGACTTGACACCAGAGAGGCTGATACCGCACTGAGTCAATGCGGTCTTAGCCTCTCTGGTCTCAACACTCTGTCTGATTTTGGATTTTTTTTTTTTTTTTTCCAAAATCAGACTTGACACCAGAGAGGCTGAATACCGCACTGGGTCAATGCGGTCTTAGCCTCTCTGGTGTCAACACTCTGTCTGATTTTGGATTTTTTTTTTTTTTTCAAAAATCAGACTTGACACCAGAGAGGCTGAATACCGCACTGAGTCAATGCGGTCTTAGCCTCTCTGGTCTCAACACTCTGTCTGATTTTGGATTTTTTTTTTTTTTTTTCCAAAATCAGACTTGACACCAGAGAGGCTGAATACCGCACTGAGTCAATGCGGTCTTAGCCTCTCTGGTGTCAACACTCTGTCTGATTTTGGATTTTTTTTTTTTTTTTTTTCCAAAATCAGACTTGACACCAGAGAGGCTGAATACCGCACTGAGTCAATGCGGTCTTAGCCTCTCTGGTCTCAACACTCTGTCTGATTTTGGATTTTTTTTTTTTTTTTTCCAAAATCAGACTTGACACCAGAGAGGCTGAATACCGCACTGAGTCAATGCGGTCTTAGCCTCTCTGGTCTCAACACTCTGTCTGATTTTGGATTTTTTTTTTTTTTTTTTCAAAATCAGACTTGACACCAGAGAGGCTGAATACCGCACTGAGTCAATGCGGTCTTAGCCTCTCTGGTGTCAACACTCTGTCTGATTTTGGATTTTTTTTTTTTTTTTTTCAAAATCAGACTTGACACCAGTGAGGCTGAATACCGCACTGAGTCAATGCGGTCTTAGCCTCTCTGGTCTCAACACTCTGTCTGATTTTGGATTTTTTTTTTTTTTTTTCCAAAATCAGACTTGACACCAGAGAGGCTGAATACCGCACTGAGTCAATGCGGTCTTAGCCTCTCTGGTCTCAACACTCTGTCTGATTTTGGATTTTTTTTTTTTTTTTTTCCAAAATCAGACTTGACACCAGAGAGGCTGAATACCGCACTGAGTCAATGCGGTCTTAGCCTCTCTGGTCTCAACACTCTGTCTGATTTTGGATTTTTTTTTTTTTTTTTCCAAAATCAGACTTGACACCAGAGAGGCTGAATACCGCACTGAGTCAATGCGGTCTTAGCCTCTCTGGTCTCAACACTCTGTCTGATTTTGGATTTTTTTTTTTTTTTTTCAAAAATCAGACTTGTCACCAGAGAGGCTGAATACAGCACTGAGTCAATGCGGTCTTAGCCTCTCTGGTGTCAACACTCTGTCTGATTTTGGATTTTTTTTTTTTTTTTTCCCCAAAATCAGACTTGACACCAGAGAGGCTGAATACCGCACTGAGTCAATGCGGTCTTAGCCTCTCTGGTCTCAACACTCTGGCTGATTTTGGATTTTTTTTTTTTTTTTTCCCAAAATCAGACTTGACACCAGAGAGGCTGAATACCGCACTGAGTCAATGCGGTCTTAGCCTCTCTGGTGTCAACACTCTGTCTGATTTTGGATTTTTTTTTTTTTTTCAAAATCAGACTTGACACCAGAGAGGCTGAATACCGCACTGAGTCAATGCGGTCTTAGCCTCTCTGGTGTCAACACTCTGTCTGATTTTAGATTTTTTTTTTTTTTTTTCCAAAATCAGACTTGACACCAGAGAGGCTGAATACCGCACTGAGTCAATGCGGTCTTAGCCTATCTGGTCTCAACACTCTGTCTGATTTTGGATTTTTTTTTTTTTTTTCCAAAATCAGACTTGACTCCAGAGAGGCTGAATACCGCACTGAGTCAATGCGGTCTTAGCCTCTCTGGTGTCAACACTCTGTCTGATTTTGGATTTTTTTTTTTTTTTCCAAAATCAGACTTGACACCAGAGAGGCTGAATACCGCACTGAGTCAATGCGGTCTTAGCCTCTCTGGTCTCAACACTCTGTCTGATTTTGGATTTTTTTTTTTTCTAAAATCAGACTTGACACCAGAGAGGCTGATACCGCACTGAGTCAATGCGGTCTTAGCCTCTCTGGTCTCAACACTCTGTCTGATTTTGGATTTTTTTTTTTTTTTTTCCAAAATCAGACTTGACACCAGAGAGGCTGAATACCGCACTGGGTCAATGCGGTCTTAGCCTCTCTGGTGTCAACACTCTGTCTGATTTTGGATTTTTTTTTTTTTTTCAAAAATCAGACTTGACACCAGAGAGGCTGAATACCGCACTGAGTCAATGCGGTCTTAGCCTCTCTGGTCTCAACACTCTGTCTGATTTTGGATTTTTTTTTTTTTTTTTTCCAAAATCAGACTTGACACCAGAGAGGCTGAATACCGCACTGAGTCAATGCGGTCTTAGCCTCTCTGGTGTCAACACTCTGTCTGATTTTGGATTTTTTTTTTTTTTTTTTCCAAAATCAGACTTGACACCAGAGAGGCTGAATACCGCACTGAGTCAATGCGGTCTTAGCCTCTCTGGTCTCAACACTCTGTCTGATTTTGGATTTTTTTTTTTTTTTTCCAAAATCAGACTTGACACCAGAGAGGCTGAATACCGCACTGAGTCAATGCGGTCTTAGCCTCTCTGGTCTCAACACTCTGTCTGATTTTGGATTTTTTTTTTTTTTTTTCAAAATCAGACTTGACACCAGAGAGGCTGAATACCGCACTGAGTCAATGCGGTCTTAGCCTCTCTGGTGTCAACACTCTGTCTGATTTTGGATTTTTTTTTTTTTTTTTTCAAAATCAGACTTGACACCAGTGAGGCTGAATACCGCACTGAGTCAATGCGGTCTTAGCCTCTCTGGTCTCAACACTCTGTCTGATTTTGGATTTTTTTTTTTTTTTTTCCAAAATCAGACTTGACACCAGAGAGGCTGAATACCGCACTGAGTCAATGCGGTCTTAGCCTCTCTGGTCTCAACACTCTGTCTGATTTTGGATTTTTTTTTTTTTTTTTCCAAAATCAGACTTGACACCAGAGAGGCTGAATACCGCACTGAGTCAATGCGGTCTTAGCCTCTCTGGTCTCAACACTCTGTCTGATTTTGGATTTTTTTTTTTTTTTTCCAAAATCAGACTTGACACCAGAGAGGCTGAATACCGCACTGAGTCAATGCGGTCTTAGCCTCTCTGGTCTCAACACTCTGTCTGATTTTGGATTTTTTTTTTTTTTTTTCAAAAATCAGACTTGTCACCAGAGAGGCTGAATACAGCACTGAGTCAATGCGGTCTTAGCCTCTCTGGTGTCAACACTCTGTCTGATTTTGGATTTTTTTTTTTTTTTTTCCCCAAAATCAGACTTGACACCAGAGAGGCTGAATACCGCACTGAGTCAATGCGGTCTTAGCCTCTCTGGTCTCAACACTCTGGCTGATTTTGGATTTTTTTTTTTTTTTTTCCCAAAATCAGACTTGACACCAGAGAGGCTGAATACCGCACTGAGTCAATGCGGTCTTAGCCTCTCTGGTGTCAACACTCTGTCTGATTTTGGATTTTTTTTTTTTTTTCAAAATCAGACTTGACACCAGAGAGGCTGAATACCGCACTGAGTCAATGCGGTCTTAGCCTCTCTGGTGTCAACACTCTGTCTGATTTTAGATTTTTTTTTTTTTTTTTCCAAAATCAGACTTGACACCAGAGAGGCTGAATACCGCACTGAGTCAATGCGGTCTTAGCCTCTCTGGTCTCAACACTCTGTCTGATTTTGGATTTTTTTTTTTTTTTTTCCAAAATCAGACTTGACACCAGAGAGGCTGAATACCGCACTGGGTCAATGCGGTCTTAGCCTCTCTGGTGTCAACACTCTGTCTGATTTTGGATTTTTTTTTTTTTTTCCAAAATCAGACTTGACACCAGAGAGGCTGAATACCGCACTGAGTCAATGCGGTCTTAGCCTCTCTGGTCTCAACACTCTGTCTGATTTTGGATTTTTTTTTTTTTTTTCCAAAATCAGACTTGACACCAGAGAGGCTGAATACCGCACTGAGTCAATGCGGTCTTAGCCTCTCTGGTGTCAACACTCTGTCTGATTTTGGATTTTTTTTTTCCAAAATCAGACTTGACACCAGAGAGGCTGAATACCGCACTGAGTCAATGCGGTCTTAGCCTCTCTGGTCTCAACACTCTGTCTGATTTTGGATTTTTTTTTTTTTTTTTCCAAAATCAGACTTGTCACCAGAGAGGCTGAATACCGCACTGAGTCAATGCGGTCTTAGCCTCTCTGGTGTCAACACTCTGTCTGATTTTGGATTTTTTTTTTTTTTTTTTCCCAAAATCAGACTTGACACCAGAGAGGCTGAATACCGCACTGAGTCAATGCGGTCTTAGCCTCTCTGGTGTCAACACTCTGTCTGATTTTGGATTTTTTTTTTTTTTTTCCAAAATCAGACTTGACACCGGAGAGGCTGAATACCGCAGTGAGTCAATGCGGTCTTAGCCTCTCTGGTCTCAACACTCTGTCTGATTTTGGATTTTTTTTTTTTTTTTTCCAAAATCAGACTTGACACCAGAGAGGCTGAATACCGCACTGAGTCAATGCGGTCTTAGCCTCTCTGGTGTCAACACTCTGTCTGATTTTGGATTTTTTTTTCTTTTTTTTTCAAAATCAGACTTGACACCAGAGAGGCTGAATACCGCACTGAGTCAATGCGGTCTTAGCCTCTCTGGTGTCAACACTCTGTCTGATTTTGGATTTTTTTTTTTTTTTTTTCAAAATCAGACTTGACACCAGAGAGGCTGAATACCGCACTGAGTCAATGCGGTCTTAGCCTCTCTGGTGTCAACACTCTGTCTGATTTTGGATTTTTTTTTTTTTTTTTTCAAAATCAGACTTGACACCAGTGAGGCTGAATACCGCACTGAGTCAATGCGGTCTTAGCCTCTCTGGTCTCAACACTCTGTCTGATTTTGGATTTTTTTTTTTTTTTTTTCCAAAATCAGACTTGACACCAGAGAGGCTGAATACCGCACTGAGTCAATGCGGTCTTAGCCTCTCTGGTCTCAACACTCTGTCTGATTTTGGATTTTTTTTATTTTTTTTCCAAAATCAGACTTGACACCAGAGAGGCTGAATACCGCACTGAGTCAATGCGGTCTTAGCCTCTCTGGTCTCAACACTCTGTCTGATTTTGGATTTTTTTTTTTTTTTTTTCCAAAATCAGACTTGACACCAGAGAGGCTGAATACCGCACTGAGTCAATGCGGTCTTAGCCTATCTGGTCTCAACACTCTGTCTGATTTTGGATTTTTTTTTTTTTTTTCCAAAATCAGACTTGACTCCAGAGAGGCTGAATACCGCAATGAGTCAATGCGGTCTTAGCCTCTCTGGTGTCAACACTCTGTCTGATTTTGGATTTTTTTTTTTTTTTCCAAAATCAGACTTGACACCAGAGAGGCTGAATACCGCACTGAGTCAATGCGGTCTTAGCCTCTCTGGTCTCAACACTCTGTCTGATTTTGGATTTTTTTTTTTTCTAAAATCAGACTTGACACCAGAGAGGCTGATACCGCACTGAGTCAATGCGGTCTTAGCCTCTCTGGTCTCAACACTCTGTCTGATTTTGGATTTTTTTTTTTTTTTTTCCAAAATCAGACTTGACACCAGAGAGGCTGAATACCGCACTGGGTCAATGCGGTCTTAGCCTCTCTGGTGTCAACACTCTGTCTGATTTTGGATTTTTTTTTTTTTTTCAAAAATCAGACTTGACACCAGAGAGGCTGAATACCGCACTGAGTCAATGCGGTCTTAGCCTCTCTGGTCTCAACACTCTGTCTGATTTTGGATTTTTTTTTTTTTTTTTCCAAAATCAGACTTGACACCAGAGAGGCTGAATACCGCACTGAGTCAATGCGGTCTTAGCCTCTCTGGTGTCAACACTCTGTCTGATTTTGGATTTTTTTTTTTTTTTTTTTCCAAAATCAGACTTGACACCAGAGAGGCTGAATACCGCACTGAGTCAATGCGGTCTTAGCCTCTCTGGTCTCAACACTCTGTCTGATTTTGGATTTTTTTTTTTTTTTTTCCAAAATCAGACTTGACACCAGAGAGGCTGAATACCGCACTGAGTCAATGCGGTCTTAGCCTCTCTGGTCTCAACACTCTGTCTGATTTTGGATTTTTTTTTTTTTTTTTTCAAAATCAGACTTGACACCAGAGAGGCTGAATACCGCACTGAGTCAATGCGGTCTTAGCCTCTCTGGTGTCAACACTCTGTCTGATTTTGGATTTTTTTTTTTTTTTTTTCAAAATCAGACTTGACACCAGTGAGGCTGAATACCGCACTGAGTCAATGCGGTCTTAGCCTCTCTGGTCTCAACACTCTGTCTGATTTTGGATTTTTTTTTTTTTTTTTTCCAAAATCAGACTTGACACCAGAGAGGCTGAATACCGCACTGAGTCAATGCGGTCTTAGCCTCTCTGGTCTCAACACTCTGTCTGATTTTGGATTTTTTTTTTTTTTTTTTCCAAAATCAGACTTGACACCAGAGAGGCTGAATACCGCACTGAGTCAATGCGGTCTTAGCCTCTCTGGTCTCAACACTCTGTCTGATTTTGGATTTTTTTTTTTTTTTTTTCCAAAATCAGACTTGACACCAGAGAGGCTGAATACCGCACTGAGTCAATGCGGTCTTAGCCTCTCTGGTGTCAACACTCTGTCTGATTTTGGATTTTTTTTTTTTTTTTTCCAAAATCAGACTTGACACCAGAGAGGCTGAATACCGCACTGAGTCAATGCGGTCTTAGCCTATCTGGTCTCAACACTCTGTCTGATTTTGGATTTTTTTTTTTTTTTTCCAAAATCAGACTTGACTCCAGAGAGGCTGAATACCGCACTGAGTCAATGCGGTCTTAGCCTCTCTGGTGTCAACACTCTGTCTGATTTTGGATTTTTTTTTTTTTTTTCCAAAATCAGACTTGACACCAGAGAGGCTGAATACCGCACTGAGTCAATGCGGTCTTAGCCTCTCTGGTCTCAACACTCTGTCTGATTTTGGATTTTTTTTTTTTTCTAAAATCAGACTTGACACCAGAGAGGCTGATACCGCACTGAGTCAATGCGGTCTTAGCCTCTCTGGTGTCAACACTCTGTCTGATTTTGGATTTTTTTTTTTTTTTTCCAAAATCAGACTTGACACCAGAGAGGCTGAATACCGCACTGAGTCAATGCGGTCTTAGCCTCTCTGGTCTCAACACTCTGTCTGATTTTGGATTTTTTTTTTTTTTTTTTCCAAAATCAGACTTGACACCAGAGAGGCTGAATACCGCACTGGGTCAATGCGGTCTTAGCCTCTCTGGTGTCAACACTCTGTCTGATTTTGGATTTTTTTTTTTTTTTCAAAAATCAGACTTGACACCAGAGAGGCTGAATACAGCACTGAGTCAATGCGGTCTTAGCCTCTCTGGTCTCAACACTCTGTCTGATTTTGGATTTTTTTTTTTTTTTTCCAAAATCAGACTTGACTCCAGAGAGGCTGAATACCGCACTGAGTCAATGCGGTCTTAGCCTCTCTGGTGTCAACACTCTGTCTGATTTTGGATTTTTTTTTTTTTTTTCCAAAATCAGACTTGACACCAGAGAGGCTGAATACCGCACTGAGTCAATGCGGTCTTAGCCTCTCTGGTCTCAACACTCTGTCTGATTTTGGATTTTTTTTTTTTTCTAAAATCAGACTTGACACCAGAGAGGCTGATACCGCACTGAGTCAATGCGGTCTTAGCCTCTCTGGTGTCAACACTCTGTCTGATTTTGGATTTTTTTTTTTTTTTTCCAAAATCAGACTTGACACCAGAGAGGCTGAATACCGCACTGAGTCAATGCGGTCTTAGCCTCTCTGGTCTCAACACTCTGTCTGATTTTGGATTTTTTTTTTTTTTTTTCCAAAATCAGACTTGACACCAGAGAGGCTGAATACCGCACTGAGTCAATGCGGTCTTAGCCTCTCTGGTGTCAACACTCTGTCTGATTTTGGATTTTTTTTTTTTTTTTTTTCCAAAATCAGACTTGACACCAGAGAGGCTGAATACCGCACTGAGTCAATGCGGTCTTAGCCTCTCTGGTCTCAACACTCTGTCTGATTCTGGATTTTTTTTTTTTTTTTCCAAAATCAGACTTGACACCAGAGAGGCTGAATACCGCACTGAGTCAATGCGGTCTTAGCCTCTCTGGTCTCAACACTCTGTCTGATTTTGGATTTTTTTTTTTTTTTTCCAAAATCAGACTTGACTCCAGAGAGGCTGAATACCGCACTGAGTCAATGCGGTCTTAGCCTCTCTGGTGTCAACACTCTGTCTGATTTTGGATTTTTTTTTTTTTTTCCAAAATCAGACTTGACACCAGAGAGGCTGAATACCGCACTGAGTCAATGCGGTCTTAGCCTCTCTGGTCTCAACACTCTGTCTGATTTTGGATTTTTTTTTTTTTTTCTAAAATCAGACATGACACCAGAGAGGCTGAATACCGCATTGAGTCAATGCGGTCTTAGCCTCTCTGGTGTCAACACTCTGTCTGATTTTGGATTTTTTTTTTTTGTTCCAAAATCAGACTTGACACCAGAGAGGCTGAATACCGCACTGAGTCAATGCGGTCTTAGCCTCTCTGGTCTCAACACTGTCTGATTTTGGATTTTTTTTTTTTTTTTTCCAAAATCAGACTTGACACCAGAGAGGCTGAATACCGCACTGGGTCAATGCGGTCTTAGCCTCTCTGGTGTCAACACTCTGTCTGATTTTGGATTTTTTTTTTTTTTTCCAAAATCAGACTTGACACCAGAGAGGCTGAATACCGCACTGAGTCAATGCGGTCTTAGCCTCTCTGGTCTCAACACTCTGTCTGATTTTGGATTTTTTTTTTTTTTTTTCCAAAATCAGACTTGACACCAGAGAGGCTGAATACCGCACTGAGTCAATGCGGTCTTAGCCTCTCTGGTGTCAACACTCTGTCTGATTTTGGATTTTTTTTTTTTTTTTTTCAAAAATCAGACTTGACACCAGAGAGGCTGAATACCGCACTGAGTCAATGCGGTCTTAGCCTCTCTGGTCTCAACACTCTGTCTGATTTTGGATTTTTTTTTTTTTTTTTCCAAAATCAGACTTGACACCAGAGAGGCTGAATACCGCACTGAGTCAATGCGGTCTTAGCCTCTCTGGTGTCAACACTCTGTCTGATTTTGGATTTTTTTTTTTTTTTTTTTCCAAAATCAGACTTGACACCAGAGAGGCTGAATACCGCACTGAGTCAATGCGGTCTTAGCCTCTCTGGTCTCAACACTCTGTCTGATTTTGGATTTTTTTTTTTTTTTTCCAAAATCAGACTTGACACCAGAGAGGCTGAATACCGCACTGAGTCAATGCGGTCTTAGCCTCTCTGGTCTCAACACTCTGTCTGATTTTGGATTTTTTTTTTTTTTTTTTCAAAATCAGACTTGACACCAGAGAGGCTGAATACCGCACTGAGTCAATGCGGTCTTAGCCTCTCTGGTGTCAACACTCTGTCTGATTTTGGATTTTTTTTTTTTTTTTTTCAAAATCAGACTTGACACCAGTGAGGCTGAATACCGCACTGAGTCAATGCGGTCTTAGCCTCTCTGGTCTCAACACTCTGTCTGATTTTGGATTTTTTTTTTTTTTTTTTCCAAAATCAGACTTGACACCAGAGAGGCTGAATACCGCACTGAGTCAATGCGGTCTTAGCCTCTCTGGTCTCAACACTCTGTCTGATTTTGGATTTTTTTTTTTTTTTTTTTCCAAAATCAGACTTGACACCAGAGAGGCTGAATACCGCACTGAGTCAATGCGGTCTTAGCCTCTCTGGTCTCAACACTCTGTCTGATTTTGGATTTTTTTTTTTTTTTTTTCCAAAATCAGACTTGACACCAGAGAGGCTGAATACCGCACTGAGTCAATGCGGTCTTAGCCTCTCTGGTGTCAACACTCTGTCTGATTTTGGATTTTTTTTTTTTTTTTTCCAAAATCAGACTTGACACCAGAGAGGCTGAATACCGCACTGAGTCAATGCGGTCTTAGCCTATCTGGTCTCAACACTCTGTCTGATTTTGGATTTTTTTTTTTTTTTTTCCAAAATCAGACTTGACTCCAGAGAGGCTGAATACCGCACTGAGTCAATGCGGTCTTAGCCTCTCTGGTGTCAACACTCTGTCTGATTTTGGATTTTTTTTTCTTTTTTTTTCAAAATCAGACTTGACACCAGAGAGGCTGAATACCGCACTGAGTCAATGCGGTCTTAGCCTCTCTGGTGTCAACACTCTGTCTGATTTTGGATTTTTTTTTTTTTTTTTTTCAAAATCAGACTTGACACCAGAGAGGCTGAATACCGCACTGAGTCAATGCGGTCTTAGCCTCTCTGGTGTCAACACTCTGTCTGATTTTGGATTTTTTTTTTTTTTTTTTCAAAATCAGACTTGACACCAGTGAGGCTGAATACCGCACTGAGTCAATGCGGTCTTAGCCTCTCTGGTCTCAACACTCTGTCTGATTTTGGATTTTTTTTTTTTTTTTTTCCAAAATCAGACTTGACACCAGAGAGGCTGAATACCGCACTGAGTCAATGCGGTCTTAGCCTCTCTGGTCTCAACACTCTGTCTGATTTTGGATTTTTTTTATTTTTTTTCCAAAATCAGACTTGACACCAGAGAGGCTGAATACCGCACTGAGTCAATGCGGTCTTAGCCTCTCTGGTCTCAACACTCTGTCTGATTTTGGATTTTTTTTTTTTTTTTTTCCAAAATCAGACTTGACACCAGAGAGGCTGAATACCGCACTGAGTCAATGCGGTCTTAGCCTATCTGGTCTCAACACTCTGTCTGATTTTGGATTTTTTTTTTTTTTTTTCCAAAATCAGACTTGACTCCAGAGAGGCTGAATACCGCAATGAGTCAATGCGGTCTTAGCCTCTCTGGTGTCAACACTCTGTCTGATTTTGGATTTTTTTTTTTTTTTTCCAAAATCAGACTTGACACCAGAGAGGCTGAATACCGCACTGAGTCAATGCGGTCTTAGCCTCTCTGGTCTCAACACTCTGTCTGATTTTGGATTTTTTTTTTTTCTAAAATCAGACTTGACACCAGAGAGGCTGATACCGCACTGAGTCAATGCGGTCTTAGCCTCTCTGGTCTCAACACTCTGTCTGATTTTGGATTTTTTTTTTTTTTTTTTCCAAAATCAGACTTGACACCAGAGAGGCTGAATACCGCACTGGGTCAATGCGGTCTTAGCCTCTCTGGTGTCAACACTCTGTCTGATTTTGGATTTTTTTTTTTTTTTTCAAAAATCAGACTTGACACCAGAGAGGCTGAATACCGCACTGAGTCAATGCGGTCTTAGCCTCTCTGGTCTCAACACTCTGTCTGATTTTGGATTTTTTTTTTTTTTTTTCCAAAATCAGACTTGACACCAGAGAGGCTGAATACCGCACTGAGTCAATGCGGTCTTAGCCTCTCTGGTGTCAACACTCTGTCTGATTTTGGATTTTTTTTTTTTTTTTTTTTCCAAAATCAGACTTGACACCAGAGAGGCTGAATACCGCACTGAGTCAATGCGGTCTTAGCCTCTCTGGTCTCAACACTCTGTCTGATTTTGGATTTTTTTTTTTTTTTTTCCAAAATCAGACTTGACACCAGAGAGGCTGAATACCGCACTGAGTCAATGCGGTCTTAGCCTCTCTGGTCTCAACACTCTGTCTGATTTTGGATTTTTTTTTTTTTTTTTTTCAAAATCAGACTTGACACCAGAGAGGCTGAATACCGCACTGAGTCAATGCGGTCTTAGCCTCTCTGGTGTCAACACTCTGTCTGATTTTGGATTTTTTTTTTTTTTTTTTTCAAAATCAGACTTGACACCAGTGAGGCTGAATACCGCACTGAGTCAATGCGGTCTTAGCCTCTCTGGTCTCAACACTCTGTCTGATTTTGGATTTTTTTTTTTTTTTTTTCCAAAATCAGACTTGACACCAGAGAGGCTGAATACCGCACTGAGTCAATGCGGTCTTAGCCTCTCTGGTCTCAACACTCTGTCTGATTTTGGATTTTTTTTTTTTTTTTTTCCAAAATCAGACTTGACACCAGAGAGGCTGAATACCGCACTGAGTCAATGCGGTCTTAGCCTCTCTGGTCTCAACACTCTGTCTGATTTTGGATTTTTTTTTTTTTTTTTTCCAAAATCAGACTTGACACCAGAGAGGCTGAATACCGCACTGAGTCAATGCGGTCTTAGCCTCTCTGGTGTCAACACTCTGTCTGATTTTGGATTTTTTTTTTTTTTTTTCCAAAATCAGACTTGACACCAGAGAGGCTGAATACCGCACTGAGTCAATGCGGTCTTAGCCTATCTGGTCTCAACACTCTGTCTGATTTTGGATTTTTTTTTTTTTTTTTCCAAAATCAGACTTGACTCCAGAGAGGCTGAATACCGCACTGAGTCAATGCGGTCTTAGCCTCTCTGGTGTCAACACTCTGTCTGATTTTGGATTTTTTTTTTTTTTTTCCAAAATCAGACTTGACACCAGAGAGGCTGAATACCGCACTGAGTCAATGCGGTCTTAGCCTCTCTGGTCTCAACACTCTGTCTGATTTTGGATTTTTTTTTTTTTCTAAAATCAGACTTGACACCAGAGAGGCTGATACCGCACTGAGTCAATGCGGTCTTAGCCTCTCTGGTGTCAACACTCTGTCTGATTTTGGATTTTTTTTTTTTTTTTCCAAAATCAGACTTGACACCAGAGAGGCTGAATACCGCACTGAGTCAATGCGGTCTTAGCCTCTCTGGTCTCAACACTCTGTCTGATTTTGGATTTTTTTTTTTTTTTTTTCCAAAATCAGACTTGACACCAGAGAGGCTGAATACCGCACTGGGTCAATGCGGTCTTAGCCTCTCTGGTGTCAACACTCTGTCTGATTTTGGATTTTTTTTTTTTTTTCAAAAATCAGACTTGACACCAGAGAGGCTGAATACAGCACTGAGTCAATGCGGTCTTAGCCTCTCTGGTCTCAACACTCTGTCTGATTTTGGATTTTTTTTTTTTTTTTCCAAAATCAGACTTGACTCCAGAGAGGCTGAATACCGCACTGAGTCAATGCGGTCTTAGCCTCTCTGGTGTCAACACTCTGTCTGATTTTGGATTTTTTTTTTTTTTTTCCAAAATCAGACTTGACACCAGAGAGGCTGAATACCGCACTGAGTCAATGCGGTCTTAGCCTCTCTGGTCTCAACACTCTGTCTGATTTTGGATTTTTTTTTTTTTCTAAAATCAGACTTGACACCAGAGAGGCTGATACCGCACTGAGTCAATGCGGTCTTAGCCTCTCTGGTGTCAACACTCTGTCTGATTTTGGATTTTTTTTTTTTTTTTCCAAAATCAGACTTGACACCAGAGAGGCTGAATACCGCACTGAGTCAATGCGGTCTTAGCCTCTCTGGTCTCAACACTCTGTCTGATTTTGGATTTTTTTTTTTTTTTTTTCCAAAATCAGACTTGACACCAGAGAGGCTGAATACCGCACTGGGTCAATGCGGTCTTAGCCTCTCTGGTGTCAACACTCTGTCTGATTTTGGATTTTTTTTTTTTTTTCAAAAATCAGACTTGACACCAGAGAGGCTGAATACAGCACTGAGTCAATGCGGTCTTAGCCTCTCTGGTCTCAACACTCTGTCTGATTTTGGATTTTTTTTTTTTTTTTTTCCAAAATCAGACTTGACACCAGAGAGGCTGAATACCGCACTGAGTCAATGCGGTCTTAGCCTCTCTGGTGTCAACACTCTGTCTGATTTTGGATTTTTTTTTTTTTTTTTTTCCAAAATCAGACTTGACACCAGAGAGGCTGAATACCGCACTGAGTCAATGCGGTCTTAGCCTCTCTGGTCTCAACACTCTGTCTGATTCTGGATTTTTTTTTTTTTTTTCCAAAATCAGACTTGACACCAGAGAGGCTGAATACCGCACTGAGTCAATGCGGTCTTAGCCTCTCTGGTCTCAACACTCTGTCTGATTTTGGATTTTTTTTTTTTTTTTCCAAAATCAGACTTGACTCCAGAGAGGCTGAATACCGCACTGAGTCAATGCGGTCTTAGCCTCTCTGGTGTCAACACTCTGTCTGATTTTGGATTTTTTTTTTTTTTTCCAAAATCAGACTTGACACCAGAGAGGCTGAATACCGCACTGAGTCAATGCGGTCTTAGCCTCTCTGGTCTCAACACTCTGTCTGATTTTGGATTTTTTTTTTTTTTTCTAAAATCAGACATGACACCAGAGAGGCTGAATACCGCATTGAGTCAATGCGGTCTTAGCCTCTCTGGTGTCAACACTCTGTCTGATTTTGGATTTTTTTTTTTTGTTCCAAAATCAGACTTGACACCAGAGAGGCTGAATACCGCACTGAGTCAATGCGGTCTTAGCCTCTCTGGTCTCAACACTGTCTGATTTTGGATTTTTTTTTTTTTTTTTCCAAAATCAGACTTGACACCAGAGAGGCTGAATACCGCACTGGGTCAATGCGGTCTTAGCCTCTCTGGTGTCAACACTCTGTCTGATTTTGGATTTTTTTTTTTTTTTCCAAAATCAGACTTGACACCAGAGAGGCTGAATACCGCACTGAGTCAATGCGGTCTTAGCCTCTCTGGTCTCAACACTCTGTCTGATTTTGGATTTTTTTTTTTTTTTTTCCAAAATCAGACTTGACACCAGAGAGGCTGAATACCGCACTGAGTCAATGCGGTCTTAGCCTCTCTGGTGTCAACACTCTGTCTGATTTTGGATTTTTTTTTTTTTTTTTTTCAAAAATCAGACTTGACACCAGAGAGGCTGAATACCGCACTGAGTCAATGCGGTCTTAGCCTCTCTGGTCTCAACACTCTGTCTGATTTTGGATTTTTTTTTTTTTTTTTCCAAAATCAGACTTGACACCAGAGAGGCTGAATACCGCACTGAGTCAATGCGGTCTTAGCCTCTCTGGTGTCAACACTCTGTCTGATTTTGGATTTTTTTTTTTTTTTTTTTCCAAAATCAGACTTGACACCAGAGAGGCTGAATACCGCACTGAGTCAATGCGGTCTTAGCCTCTCTGGTCTCAACACTCTGTCTGATTTTGGATTTTTTTTTTTTTTTTCCAAAATCAGACTTGACACCAGAGAGGCTGAATACCGCACTGAGTCAATGCGGTCTTAGCCTCTCTGGTCTCAACACTCTGTCTGATTTTGGATTTTTTTTTTTTTTTTTTCAAAATCAGACTTGACACCAGAGAGGCTGAATACCGCACTGAGTCAATGCGGTCTTAGCCTCTCTGGTGTCAACACTCTGTCTGATTTTGGATTTTTTTTTTTTTTTTTTCAAAATCAGACTTGACACCAGTGAGGCTGAATACCGCACTGAGTCAATGCGGTCTTAGCCTCTCTGGTCTCAACACTCTGTCTGATTTTGGATTTTTTTTTTTTTTTTTTCCAAAATCAGACTTGACACCAGAGAGGCTGAATACCGCACTGAGTCAATGCGGTCTTAGCCTCTCTGGTCTCAACACTCTGTCTGATTTTGGATTTTTTTTTTTTTTTTTTCCAAAATCAGACTTGACACCAGAGAGGCTGAATACCGCACTGAGTCAATGCGGTCTTAGCCTCTCTGGTCTCAACACTCTGTCTGATTTTGGATTTTTTTTTTTTTTTTTTCCAAAATCAGACTTGACACCAGAGAGGCTGAATACCGCACTGAGTCAATGCGGTCTTAGCCTCTCTGGTGTCAACACTCTGTCTGATTTTGGATTTTTTTTTTTTTTTTTCCAAAATCAGACTTGACACCAGAGAGGCTGAATACCGCACTGAGTCAATGCGGTCTTAGCCTATCTGGTCTCAACACTCTGTCTGATTTTGGATTTTTTTTTTTTTTTTCCAAAATCAGACTTGACTCCAGAGAGGCTGAATACCGCACTGAGTCAATGCGGTCTTAGCCTCTCTGGTGTCAACACTCTGTCTGATTTTGGATTTTTTTTTTTTTTTTTCCAAAATCAGACTTGACACCAGAGAGGCTGAATACCGCACTGAGTCAATGCGGTCTTAGCCTCTCTGGTCTCAACACTCTGTCTGATTTTGGATTTTTTTTTTTTTCTAAAATCAGACTTGACACCAGAGAGGCTGATACCGCACTGAGTCAATGCGGTCTTAGCCTCTCTGGTGTCAACACTCTGTCTGATTTTGGATTTTTTTTTTTTTTTTCCAAAATCAGACTTGACACCAGAGAGGCTGAATACCGCACTGAGTCAATGCGGTCTTAGCCTCTCTGGTCTCAACACTCTGTCTGATTTTGGATTTTTTTTTTTTTTTTTTCCAAAATCAGACTTGACACCAGAGAGGCTGAATACCGCACTGGGTCAATGCGGTCTTAGCCTCTCTGGTGTCAACACTCTGTCTGATTTTGGATTTTTTTTTTTTTTTCAAAAATCAGACTTGACACCAGAGAGGCTGAATACAGCACTGAGTCAATGCGGTCTTAGCCTCTCTGGTCTCAACACTCTGTCTGATTTTGGATTTTTTTTTTTTTTTTTCCAAAATCAGACTTGACACCAGAGAGGCTGAATACCGCACTGAGTCAATGCGGTCTTAGCCTCTCTGGTGTCAACACTCTGTCTGATTTTGGATTTTTTTTTTTTTTTTTTTCCAAAATCAGACTTGACACCAGAGAGGCTGAATACCGCACTGAGTCAATGCGGTCTTAGCCTCTCTGGTCTCAACACTCTGTCTGATTCTGGATTTTTTTTTTTTTTTTCCAAAATCAGACTTGACACCAGAGAGGCTGAATACCGCACTGAGTCAATGCGGTCTTAGCCTCTCTGGTCTCAACACTCTGTCTGATTTTGGATTTTTTTTTTTTTTTTCCAAAATCAGACTTGACTCCAGAGAGGCTGAATACCGCACTGAGTCAATGCGGTCTTAGCCTCTCTGGTGTCAACACTCTGTCTGATTTTGGATTTTTTTTTTTTTTTTCCAAAATCAGACTTGACACCAGAGAGGCTGAATACCGCACTGAGTCAATGCGGTCTTAGCCTCTCTGGTCTCAACACTCTGTCTGATTTTGGATTTTTTTTTTTTTTTCTAAAATCAGACATGACACCAGAGAGGCTGAATACCGCATTGAGTCAATGCGGTCTTAGCCTCTCTGGTGTCAACACTCTGTCTGATTTTGGATTTTTTTTTTTTGTTCCAAAATCAGACTTGACACCAGAGAGGCTGAATACCGCACTGAGTCAATGCGGTCTTAGCCTCTCTGGTCTCAACACTGTCTGATTTTGGATTTTTTTTTTTTTTTTTCCAAAATCAGACTTGACACCAGAGAGGCTGAATACCGCACTGGGTCAATGCGGTCTTAGCCTCTCTGGTGTCAACACTCTGTCTGATTTTGGATTTTTTTTTTTTTTTCCAAAATCAGACTTGACACCAGAGAGGCTGAATACCGCACTGAGTCAATGCGGTCTTAGCCTCTCTGGTCTCAACACTCTGTCTGATTTTGGATTTTTTTTTTTTTTTCCCCAAAATCAGACTTGACACCAGAGAGGCTGAATACCGCACTGAGTCAATGCGGTCTTAGCCTCTCTGGTGTCAACACTCTGTCTGATTTTGGATTTTTTTTTTTTTTTTTTTCCAAAATCAGACTTGACACCAGAGAGGCTGAATACCGCACTGAGTCAATGCGGTCTTAGCCTCTCTGGTCTCAACACTCTGTCTGATTTTGGATTTTTTTTTTTTTTTCCAAAATCAGACTAGACACCAGAGAGGCTGAATACCGCACTGAGTCAATGCGGTCTTAGCCTCTCTGGTGTCAACACTCTGTCTGATTTTGGATTTTTTTTTTTTTTTTCCCCAAAATCAGACTTGACACCAGAGAGGCTGAATACCGCACTGAGTCAATGCGGTCTTAGCCTCTCTGGTGTCAACACTCTGTCTGATTTTGGATTTTTTTTTTTTTTTTCCAAAATCAGACTTGACACCGGAGAGGCTGAATACCGCAGTGAGTCAATGCGGTCTTAGCCTCTCTGGTGTCAACACTCTGTCTGATTTTGGATTTTTTTTTTTTTTTTTTTCCAAAATCAGACTTGACACCAGAGAGGCTGAATACCGCACTGAGTCAATGCGGTCTTAGCCTCTCTGGTCTCAACACTCTGTCTGATTTTGGATTTTTTTTTTTTTTCCAAAATCAGACTAGACACCAGAGAGGCTGAATACCGCACTGAGTCAATGCGGTCTTAGCCTCTCTGGTGTCAACACTCTGTCTGATTTTGGATTTTTTTTTTTTTTTTCCCCAAAATCAGACTTGACACCAGAGAGGCTGAATACCGCACTGAGTCAATGCGGTCTTAGCCTCTCTGGTGTCAACACTCTGTCTGATTTTGGATTTTTTTTTTTTTTTTCCAAAATCAGACTTGACACCGGAGAGGCTGAATACCGCAGTGAGTCAATGCGGTCTTAGCCTCTCTGGTCTCAACACTCTGTCTGATTTTGGATTTTTTTTTTTTTTTTTCCAAAATCAGACTTGACACCAGAGAGGCTGAATACCGCACTGAGTCAATGCGGTCTTAGCCTCTCTGGTGTCAACACTCTGTCTGATTTTGGATTTTTTTTTTTTTTTTCCAAAATCAGACTTGACACCAGAGAGGCTGAATACCGCACTGAGTCAATGCGGTCTTAGCCTCTCTGGTGTCAACACTCTGTCTGATTTTGGATTTTTTTTTTTTTTTTTTTCAAAATCAGACTTGACACCAGTGAGGCTGAATACCGCACTGAGTCAATGCGGTCTTAGCCTCTCTGGTCTCAACACTCTGTCTGATTTTGGATTTTTTTTTTTTTTTTTCCAAAATCAGACTTGACACCAGAGAGGCTGAATACCGCACTGAGTCAATGCGGTCTTAGCCTCTCTGGTCTCAACACTGTCTGATTTTGGATTTTTTTTTTTTTTTTTTCCAAAATCAGACTTGACACCAGAGAGGCTGAATACCGCACTGAGTCAATGCGGTCTTAGCCTCTCTGGTCTCAACACTCTGTCTGATTTTGGATTTTTTTTTTTTTTTTTCCAAAATCAGACTTGACACCAGAGAGGCTGAATACCGCACTGGGTCAATGCGGTCTTAGCCTCTCTGGTGTCAACACTCTGTCTGATTTTGGATTTTTTTTTTTTTTTCCAAAATCAGACTTGACACCAGAGAGGCTGAATACCGCACTGAGTCAATGCGGTCTTAGCCTCTCTGGTCTCAACACTCTGTCTGATTTTGGATTTTTTTTTTTTTTTTCCAAAATCAGACTTGACACCAGAGAGGCTGAATACCGCACTGAGTCAATGCGGTCTTAGCCTCTCTGGTGTCAACACTCTGTCTGATTTTGGATTTTTTTTTTTCCAAAATCAGACTTGACACCAGAGAGGCTGAATACCGCACTGAGTCAATGCGGTCTTAGCCTCTCTGGTCTCAACACTCTGTCTGATTTTGGATTTTTTTTTTTTTTTTTCCAAAATCAGACTTGTCACCAGAGAGGCTGAATACCGCACTGAGTCAATGCGGTCTTAGCCTCTCTGGTGTCAACACTCTGTCTGATTTTGGATTTTTTTTTTTTTTTTTTTTCCCAAAATCAGACTTGACACCAGAGAGGCTGAATACCGCACTGAGTCAATGCGGTCTTAGCCTCTCTGGTGTCAACACTCTGTCTGATTTTGGATTTTTTTTTTTTTTTTCCAAAATCAGACTTGACACCGGAGAGGCTGAATACCGCAGTGAGTCAATGCGGTCTTAGCCTCTCTGGTCTCAACACTCTGTCTGATTTTGGATTTTTTTTTTTTTTTTTCCAAAATCAGACTTGACACCAGAGAGGCTGAATACCGCACTGAGTCAATGCGGTCTTAGCCTCTCTGGTGTCAACACTCTGTCTGATTTTGGATTTTTTTTTCTTTTTTTTTCAAAATCAGACTTGACACCAGAGAGGCTGAATACCGCACTGAGTCAATGCGGTCTTAGCCTCTCTGGTGTCAACACTCTGTCTGATTTTGGATTTTTTTTTTTTTTTTTTCAAAATCAGACTTGACACCAGAGAGGCTGAATACCGCACTGAGTCAATGCGGTCTTAGCCTCTCTGGTGTCAACACTCTGTCTGATTTTGGATTTTTTTTTTTTTTTTTTCAAAATCAGACTTGACACCAGTGAGGCTGAATACCGCACTGAGTCAATGCGGTCTTAGCCTCTCTGGTCTCAACACTCTGTCTGATTTTGGATTTTTTTTTTTTTTTTTTCCAAAATCAGACTTGACACCAGAGAGGCTGAATACCGCACTGAGTCAATGCGGTCTTAGCCTCTCTGGTCTCAACACTCTGTCTGATTTTGGAATTTTTTTATTTTTTTTCCAAAATCAGACTTGACACCAGAGAGGCTGAATACCGCACTGAGTCAATGCGGTCTTAGCCTCTCTGGTCTCAACACTCTGTCTGATTTTGGATTTTTTTTTTTTTTTTTTCCAAAATCAGACTTGACACCAGAGAGGCTGAATACCGCACTGAGTCAATGCGGTCTTAGCCTATCTGGTCTCAACACTCTGTCTGATTTTGGATTTTTTTTTTTTTTTTCCAAAATCAGACTTGACTCCAGAGAGGCTGAATACCGCACTGAGTCAATGCGGTCTTAGCCTCTCTGGTGTCAACACTCTGTCTGATTTTGGATTTTTTTTTTTTTTTCCAAAATCAGACTTGACACCAGAGAGGCTGAATACCGCACTGAGTCAATGCGGTCTTAGCCTCTCTGGTCTCAACACTCTGTCTGATTTTGGATTTTTTTTTTTTCTAAAATCAGACTTGACACCAGAGAGGCTGATACCGCACTGAGTCAATGCGGTCTTAGCCTCTCTGGTCTCAACACTCTGTCTGATTTTGGATTTTTTTTTTTTTTTTTCCAAAATCAGACTTGACACCAGAGAGGCTGAATACCGCACTGGGTCAATGCGGTCTTAGCCTCTCTGGTGTCAACACTCTGTCTGATTTTGGATTTTTTTTTTTTTTTCAAAAATCAGACTTGACACCAGAGAGGCTGAATACCGCACTGAGTCAATGCGGTCTTAGCCTCTCTGGTCTCAACACTCTGTCTGATTTTGGATTTTTTTTTTTTTTTTTCCAAAATCAGACTTGACACCAGAGAGGCTGAATACCGCACTGAGTCAATGCGGTCTTAGCCTCTCTGGTGTCAACACTCTGTCTGATTTTGGATTTTTTTTTTTTTTTTTTTCCAAAATCAGACTTGACACCAGAGAGGCTGAATACCGCACTGAGTCAATGCGGTCTTAGCCTCTCTGGTCTCAACACTCTGTCTGATTTTGGATTTTTTTTTTTTTTTTCCAAAATCAGACTTGACACCAGAGAGGCTGAATACCGCACTGAGTCAATGCGGTCTTAGCCTCTCTGGTCTCAACACTCTGTCTGATTTTGGATTTTTTTTTTTTTTTTTTCAAAATCAGACTTGACACCAGAGAGGCTGAATACCGCACTGAGTCAATGCGGTCTTAGCCTCTCTGGTGTCAACACTCTGTCTGATTTTGGATTTTTTTTTTTTTTTTTCAAAATCAGACTTGACACCAGTGAGGCTGAATACCGCACTGAGTCAATGCGGTCTTAGCCTCTCTGGTCTCAACACTCTGTCTGATTTTGGATTTTTTTTTTTTTTTTTTCCAAAATCAGACTTGACACCAGAGAGGCTGAATACCGCACTTAGTCAATGCGGTCTTAGCCTCTCTGGTCTCAACACTCTGTCTGATTTTGGATTTTTTTTTTTTTTTTTCCAAAATCAGACTTGACACCAGAGAGGCTGAATACCGCACTGAGTCAATGCGGTCTTAGCCTCTCTGGTCTCAACACTCTGTCTGATTTTGGATTTTATTTTATTTTTTTTCCAAAATCAGACTTGACACCAGAGAGGCTGAATACCGCACTGAGTCAATGCGGTCTTAGCCTCTCTGGTGTCAACACTCTGTCTGATTTTGGATTTTTTTTTTTTTTTTTTCCAAAATCAGACTTGACACCAGAGAGGCTGAATACCGCACTGAGTCAATGCGGTCTTAGCCTATCTGGTCTCAACACTCTGTCTGATTTTGGATTTTTTTTTTTTTTTTCCAAAATCAGACTTGACTCCAGAGAGGCTGAATACCGCACTGAGTCAATGCGGTCTTAGCCTCTCTGGTGTCAACACTCTGTCTGATTTTGGATTTTTTTTTTTTTTTTCCAAAATCAGACTTGACACCAGAGAGGCTGAATACCGCACTGAGTCAATGCGGTCTTAGCCTCTCTGGTCTCAACACTCTGTCTGATTTTGGATTTTTTTTTTTTTCTAAAATCAGACTTGACACCAGAGAGGCTGATACCGCACTGAGTCAATGCGGTCTTAGCCTCTCTGGTGTCAACACTCTGTCTGATTTTGGATTTTTTTTTTTTTTTTTCCAAAATCAGACTTGACACCAGAGAGGCTGAATACCTCACTGAGTCAATGCGGTCTTAGCCTCTCTGGTCTCAACACTCTGTCTGATTTTGGATTTTTTTTTTTTTTTTTTCCAAAATCAGACTTGACACCAGAGAGGCTGAATACCGCACTGGGTCAATGCGGTCTTAGCCTCTCTGGTGTCAACACTCTGTCTGATTTTGGATTTTTTTTTTTTTTTTCCAAAATCAGACTTGACACCAGAGAGGCTGAATACCGCACTGAGTCAATGCGGTCTTAGCCTCTCTGGTCTCAACACTCTGTCTGATTTTGGATTTTTTTTTTTTTTTTTCCAAAATCAGACTTGACACCAGAGAGGCTGAATACCGCACTGAGTCAATGCGGTCTTAGCCTCTCTGGTGTCAACACTCTGTCTGATTTTGGATTTTTTTTTTTTTTTTTTCCAAAATCAGACTTGACACCAGAGAGGCTGAATACCGCACTGAGTCAATGCGGTCTTAGCCTCTCTGGTCTCAACACTCTGTCTGATTCTGGATTTTTTTTTTTTTTTTCCAAAATCAGACTTGACACCAGAGAGGCTGAATACCGCACTGAGTCAATGCGGTCTTAGCCTCTCTGGTCTCAACACTCTGTCTGATTTTGGATTTTTTTTTTTTTTTTCCAAAATCAGACTTGACTCCAGAGAGGCTGAATACCGCACTGAGTCAATGCGGTCTTAGCCTCTCTGGTGTCAACACTCTGTCTGATTTTGGATTTTTTTTTTTTTTTCCAAAATCAGACTTGACACCAGAGAGGCTGAATACCGCACTGAGTCAATGCGGTCTTAGCCTCTCTGGTCTCAACACTCTGTCTGATTTTGGATTTTTTTTTTTTTTTCTAAAATCAGACATGACACCAGAGAGGCTGAATACCGCATTGAGTCAATGCGGTCTTAGCCTCTCTGGTGTCAACACTCTGTCTGATTTTGGATTTTTTTTTTTTGTTCCAAAATCAGACTTGACACCAGAGAGGCTGAATACCGCACTGAGTCAATGCGGTCTTAGCCTCTCTGGTCTCAACACTGTCTGATTTTGGATTTTTTTTTTTTTTTTTCCAAAATCAGACTTGACACCAGAGAGGCTGAATACCGCACTGGGTCAATGCGGTCTTAGCCTCTCTGGTGTCAACACTCTGTCTGATTTTGGATTTTTTTTTTTTTTTTCCAAAATCAGACTTGACACCAGAGAGGCTGAATACCGCACTGAGTCAATGCGGTCTTAGCCTCTCTGGTCTCAACACTCTGTCTGATTTTGGATTTTTTTTTTTTTTTTTCCAAAATCAGACTTGACACCAGAGAGGCTGAATACCGCACTGAGTCAATGCGGTCTTAGCCTCTCTGGTGTCAACACTCTGTCTGATTTTGGATTTTTTTTTTTTTTTTTTTCCAAAATCAGACTTGACACCAGAGAGGCTGAATACCGCACTGAGTCAATGCGGTCTTAGCCTCTCTGGTCTCAACACTCTGTCTGATTTTGGATTTTTTTTTTTTTTCCAAAATCAGACTAGACACCAGAGAGGCTGAATACCGCACTGAGTCAATGCGGTCTTAGCCTCTCTGGTGTCAACACTCTGTCTGATTTTGGATTTTTTTTTTTTTTTTTCCCAAAATCAGACTTGACACCAGAGAGGCTGAATACCGCACTGAGTCAATGCGGTCTTAGCCTCTCTGGTGTCAACACTCTGTCTGATTTTGGATTTTTTTTTTTTTTTTCCAAAATCAGACTTGACACCGGAGAGGCTGAATACCGCAGTGAGTCAATGCGGTCTTAGCCTCTCTGGTCTCAACACTCTGTCTGATTTTGGATTTTTTTTTTTTTTTTTCCAAAATCAGACTTGACACCAGAGAGGCTGAATACCGCACTGAGTCAATGCGGTCTTAGCCTCTCTGGTGTCAACACTCTGTCTGATTTTGGATTTTTTTTTTTTTTTTTCCAAAATCAGACTTGACACCAGAGAGGCTGAATACCGCACTGAGTCAATGCGGTCTTAGCCTCTCTGGTGTCAACACTCTGTCTGATTTTGGATTTTTTTTTTTTTTTTTTTTCAAAATCAGACTTGACACCAGTGAGGCTGAATACCGCACTGAGTCAATGCGGTCTTAGCCTCTCTGGTCTCAACACTCTGTCTGATTTTGGATTTTTTTTTTTTTTTTTTCCAAAATCAGACTTGACACCAGAGAGGCTGAATACCGCACTGAGTCAATGCGGTCTTAGCCTCTCTGGTCTCAACACTCTGTCTGATTTTGGATTTTTTTTTTTTTTTTTCCAAAATCAGACTTGACACCAGAGAGGCTGAATACCGCACTGAGTCAATGCGGTCTTAGCCTCTCTGGTCTCAACACTCTGTCTGATTTTGGATTTTTTTTTTTTTTTTTTCCAAAATCAGACTTGACACCAGAGAGGCTGAATACCGCACTGAGTCAATGCGGTCTTAGCCTCTCTGGTGTCAACACTCTGTCTGATTTTGGATTTTTTTTTTTTTTTTTTCCAAAATCAGACTTGACACCAGAGAGGCTGAATACCGCACTGAGTCAATGCGGTCTTAGCCTATCTGGTCTCAACACTCTGTCTGATTTTGGATTTTTTTTTTTTTTTTCCAAAATCAGACTTGACTCCAGAGAGGCTGAATACCGCACTGAGTCAATGCGGTCTTAGCCTCTCTGGTGTCAACACTCTGTCTGATTTTGGATTTTTTTTTTTTTTTTTCCAAAATCAGACTTGACACCAGAGAGGCTGAATACCGCACTGAGTCAATGCGGTCTTAGCCTCTCTGGTCTCAACACTCTGTCTGATTTTGGATTTTTTTTTTTTTTCTAAAATCAGACTTGACACCAGAGAGGCTGATACCGCACTGAGTCAATGCGGTCTTAGCCTCTCTGGTGTCAACACTCTGTCTGATTTTGGATTTTTTTTTTTTTTTTCCAAAATCAGACTTGACACCAGAGAGGCTGAATACCGCACTGAGTCAATGCGGTCTTACCCGCTCTGGTCTCAACACTCTGTCTGATTTTGGATTTTTTTTTTTTTTTTTCCAAAATCAGACTTGACACCAGAGAGGCTGAATACCGCACTGAGTCAATGCGGTCTTAGCCTCTCTGGTCTCAACACTCTGTCTGATTTTGGATTTTTTTTTTTTTTCTAAAATCAGACTTGACACCAGAGAGGCTGATACCGCACTGAGTCAATGCGGTCTTAGCCTCTCTGGTGTCAACACTCTGTCTGATTTTGGATTTTTTTTTTTTTTTTCCAAAATCAGACTTGACACCAGAGAGGCTGAATACCGCACTGAGTCAATGCGGTCTTACCCGCTCTGGTCTCAACACTCTGTCTGATTTTGGATTTTTTTTTTTTTTTTTACAAAATCAGACTTGACACCAGAGAGGCTGAATACCGCACTGGGTCAATGCGGTCTTAGCCTCTCTGGTGTCAACACTCTGTCTGATTTTGGATTTTTTTTTTTTTTTCAAAAATCAGACTTGACACCAGAGAGGCTGAATACCGCACTGAGTCAATGCGGTCTTAGCCTCTCTGGTCTCAACACTCTGTCTGATTTTGGATTTTTTTTTTTTTTTTTCCAAAATCAGACTTGACACCAGAGAGGCTGAATACTGCACTGAGTCAATGCGGTCTTAGCCTCTCTGGTGTCAACACTCTGTCTGATTTTGGATTTTTTTTTTTTTTTTTTTTCCAAAATCAGACTTGACACCAGAGAGGCTGAATACCGCACTGAGTCAATGCGGTCTTAGCCTCTCTGGTCTCAACACTCTGTCTGATTTTGGATTTTTTTTTTTTTTTTTCCAAAATCAGACTTGACACCAGAGAGGCTGAATACCGCACTGAGTCAATGCGGTCTTAGCCTCTCTGGTCTCAACACTCTGTCTGATTTTGGATTTTTTTTTTTTTTTTCCAAAATCAGACTTGACTCCAGAGAGGCTGAATACCGCACTGAGTCAATGCGGTCTTAGCCTCTCTGGTCTCAACACTCTGTCTGATTTTGGATTTTTTTTTTTTTTTTCCAAAATCAGACTTGACACCAGAGAGGCTGAATACCGCACTGAGTCAATGCGGTCTTAGCCTCTCTGGTGTCAACACTCTGTCTGATTTTGGATTTTTTTTTTTTTTTTCCAAAATCAGACTTGACACCAGAGAGGCTGAATACCGCACTGAGTCAATGCGGTCTTAGCCTCTCTGGTCTCAACACTCTGTCTGATTTTGGATTTTTTTTTTTTTTTTTTCCAAAATCAGACTTGACACCAGAGAGGCTGAATACCGCACTGGGTCAATGCGGTCTTAGCCTCTCTGGTGTCAACACTCTGTCTGATTTTGGATTTTTTTTTTTTTTTCCAAAATCAGACTTGACACCAGAGAGGCTGATACCGCACTGAGTCAATGCGGTCTTAGCCTCTCTGGTCTCAACACTCTGTCTGATTTTGGATTTTTTTTTTTTTTTTTCCAAAATCAGACTTGACACCAGAGAGGCTGAATACCGCACTGAGTCAATGCGGTCTTAGCCTCTCTGGTGTCAACACTCTGTCTGATTTTGGATTTTTTTTTTTTTTTTTTTTCCAAAATCAGACTTGACACCAGAGAGGCTGAATACCGCACTGAGTCAATGCGGTCTTAGCCTCTCTGGTCTCAACACTCTGTCTGATTTTGGATTTTTTTTTTTTTTTTCCAAAATCAGACTAGACACCAGAGAGGCTGAATACCGCACTGAGTCAATGCGGTCTTAGCCTCTCTGGTGTCAACACTCTGTCTGATTTTGGATTTTTTTTTTTTTTTTTTTCAAAATCAGACTTGACACCAGAGAGGCTGAATACCGCACTGAGTCAATGCGGTCTTAGCCTCTCTGGTCTCAACACTCTGTCTGATTTTGGATTTTTTTTTTTTTTTTTCCAAAATCAGACTTGACACCAGAGAGGCTGAATACCGCACTGAGTCAATGCGGTCTTAGCCTCTCTGGTGCCAACACTCTGTCTGATTTTGGATTTTTTTTTTTTTTTTACAAAATCAGACTTGACACCAGAGAGGCTGAATACCGCACTGAGTCAATGCGGTCTTAGCCTCTCTGGTCTCAACACTCTGTCTGATTTTGGATTTTTTTTTTTTTTTTTCCAAAATCAGACTTGACACCAGAGAGGCTGAATACCGCACTGAGTCAATGCGGTCTTAGCCTCTCTGGTCTCAACACTCTGTCTGATTTTGGATTTTTTTTTTTTTTTTTCCAAAATCAGACTTGACACCAGAGAGGCTGAATACTGCACTGAGTCAATGCGGTCTTAGCCTCTCTGGTGTCAACACTCTGTCTGATTTTGGATTTTTTTTTTTTTTTACCAAAATCAGACTTGACACCAGAGAGGCTGAATACCGCACTGAGTCAATGCGCTCTTAGCCTCTCTGGTCTCAACACTCTGTCTGATTTTGGATTTTTTTTTTTTTTTTTCCCAAAATCAGACTTGACACCAGAGAGGCTGAATACCGCACTGAGTCAATGCGGTCTTAGCCTCTCTGGTGTCAACACTCTGTCTGATTTTGGATTTTTTTTTTTTTTTTTCAAAATCAGACTTGACACCAGAGAGGCTGAATACCGCACTGAGTCAATGCGGTCTTAGCCTCTCTGGTCTCAACACTCTGTCTGATTTTGGATTTTTTTTTTTTTTTTTCCAAAATCAGACTTGACACCAGAGAGGCTGAATACCGTACTGAGTCAATGCGGTCTTAGCCTCTCTGGTGTCAACACTCTGTCTGATTTTGGATTTTTTTTTTTTTTTTTTTCCAAAATCAGACTTGACACCAGAGAGGCTGAATACCGCACTGAGTCAATGCGGTCTTAGCCTCTCTGGTGTCAACACTCTGTCTGATTTTGGATTTTTTTTTTTTTTTTTCCAAAATCAGACTTGACACCAGAGAGGCTGAATACCGCACTGAGTCAATGCGGTCTTAGCCTCTCTGGTCTCAACACTCTGTCTGATTTTGGATTTTTTTTTTTTTTTTCCAAAATCAGACTTGACACCAGAGAGGCTGAATACCGCACTGAGTCAATGCGTTCTTAGCCTCTCTGGTCTCAACACTCTGTCTGATTTTGGATTTTTTTTTTTTTTTTTCCAAAATCAGACTTGACACCAGAGAGGCTGAATACCGCACTGAGTCAATGCGGTCTTAGCCTCTCTGGTGTCAACACTCTGTCTGATTTTGGATTTTTTTTTTTTTTTTCCAAAATCAGACTTGACACCAGAGAGGCTGAATACCGCACTGAGTCAATGCGGTCTTAGCCTCTCTGGTCTCAACACTCTGTCTGATTTTGGATTTTTTTTTTTTTTTTTCCAAAATCAGACTTGACACCAGAGAGGCTGAATACCGCACTGAGTCAATGCGGTCTTAGCCTCTCTGGTGTCAACACTCTGTCTGATTTTGGATTTTTTTTTTTTTTTTTTTTCAAAATCAGACTTGACACCAGAGAGGCTGAATACCGCACTGAGTCAATGCGGTCTTAGCCTCTCTGGTCTCAACACTCTGTCTGATTTTGGATTTTTTTTTTTTTTTCCAAAATCAGACTAGACACCAGAGAGGCTGAATACCGCACTGAGTCAATGCGGTCTTAGCCTCTCTGGTGTCAACACTCTGTCTGATTTTGGATTTTTTTTTTTTTTTTTTCTAAAATCAGACTTGACACCAGAGAGGCTGAATACCGCACTGAGTCAATGCAGTCTTAGCCTCTCTGGTGTCAACACTCTGTCTGATTTTGGATTTTTTTTTTTTTTTTTCCAAAATCAGACTTGACACCAGAGAGGCTGAATACCGCACTGAGTCAATGCGGTCTTAGCCTCTCTGGTCTCAACACTCTGTCTGATTTTGGATTTTTTTTTTTTTTTTTCCAAAATCAGACTTGACACCAGAGAGGCTGAATACCGCACTGAGTCAATGCGGTCTTAGCCTCTCTGGTGTCAACACTCTGTCTGATTTTGGATTTTTTTTTTTTTTTTCCAAAATCAGACTTGACACCAGAGAGGCTGAATACCGCACTGAGTCAATGCGGTCTTAGCCTCTCTGGTCTCAACACTCTGTCTGATTTTGGATTTTTTTTTTTTTTTTTCCAAAATCAGACTTTACACCAGAGAGGCTGAATACCGCGCTGAGTTAATGCGGTCTTAGCCTCTCTGGTCTCAACACTCTGTCTGATTTTGGATTTTTTTTTTTTTTTTCCAAAATCAGACTTGACACCAGAGAGGCTGAATACCGCACTGAGTCAATGCGGTCTTAGCCTCTCTGGTCTCAACACTCTGTCTGATTTTGGATTTTTTTTTTTTTTTTTCCAAAATCAGACTTGACACCAGAGAGGCTGAATACTGCACTGAGTCAATGCGGTCTTAGCCTCTCTGGTGTCAACACTCTGTCTGATTTTGGATTTTTTTTTTTTTTTTTTTCCAAAATCAGACTTGACACCAGAGAGGCTGAATACCGCACTGAGTCAATGCGCTCTTAGCCTCTCTGGTCTCAACACTCTGTCTGATTTTGGATTTTTTTTTTTTTTTTTCCAAAATCAGACTTGACACCAGAGAGGCTGAATACCGCACTGAGTCAATGCGGTCTTAGCCTCTCTGGTGTCAACAATCTGTCTGATTTTGGATTTTTTTTTTTTTTTTCTAAAATCAGACTTGACACCAGAGAGGCTGAATACCGCACTGAGTCAATGCGGTCTTAGCCTCTCTGGTGTCAACACTCTGTCTGATTTTGGATTTTTTTTTTTTTTTTTTCCAAAATCAGACTTGACACCAGAGAGGCTGAATACCGCACTGAGTCAATGCGGTCTTAGCCTCTCTGGTCTCAACACTCTGTCTGATTTTGGATTTTTTTTTTTTTTTTTCCAAAATCAGACTTGACACCAGAGAGGCTGAATACCGCACTGGGTCAATGCGGTCTTAGCCTCTCTGGTGTCAACACTCTGTCTGATTTTGGATTTTTTTTTTTTTTTCCAAAATCAGACTTGACACCAGAGAGGCTGAATACCGCACTGAGTCAATGCGGTCTTAGCCTCTCTGGTCTCAACACTCTGTCTGATTTTGGATTTTTTTTTTTTTTTTTCCAAAATCAGACTTGACACCAGAGAGGCTGAATACCGCACTGAGTCAATGCGGTCTTAGCCTCTCTGGTGTCAACACTCTGTCTGATTTTGGATTTTTTTTTTTTTTTTTTCAAAATCAGACTTGACACCAGAGAGGCTGAATACCGCACTGAGTCAATGCGGTCTTAGCCTCTCTGGTCTCAACACTCTGTCTGATTTTGGATTTTTTTTTTTTTTTTTCCAAAATCAGACTTGACACCAGAGAGGCTGAATACCGCACTGAGTCAATGCGGTCTTAGCCTCTCTGGTGCCAACACTCTGTCTGATTTTGGATTTTTTTTTTTTTTTTCCAAAATCAGACTTGACACCAGAGAGGCTGAATACCGCACTGAGTCAATGCGGTCTTAGCCTCTCTGGTCTCAACACTCTGTCTGATTTTGGATTTTTTTTTTTTTTTTTCCAAAATCAGACTTGACACCAGAGAGGCTGAATACCGCACTGAGTTAATGCGGTCTTAGCCTCTCTGGTCTCAACACTCTGTCTGATTTTTGATTTTTGATTTTTTTTTTCCAAAATCAGACTTGACACCAGAGAGGCTGAATACCGCACTGAGTCAATGCGGTCTTAGCCTCTCTGGTCTCAACACTGTCTGATTTTGGATTTTTTTTTTTTTTTTTCCAAAATCAGACTTGACACCAGAGAGGCTGAATACTGCACTGAGTCAATGCGGTCTTAGCCTCTCTGGTGTCAACACTCTGTCTGATTTTGGATTTTTTTTTTTTTTTCCAAAATCAGACTTGACACCAGAGAGGTTGAATACCGCACGGAGTCAATGCGCTCTTAGCCTCTCTGGTCTCAACACTCTGTCTGATTTTGGATTTTTTTTTTTTTTTTCCCAAAATCAGACTTGACACCAGAGAGGCTGAATACCGCACTGAGTCAATGCGGTCTTAGCCTCTCTGGTGTCAACACTCTGTCTGATTTTGGATTTTTTTTTTTTTTTTCCAAAATCAGACTTGACACCAGAGAGGCTGAATACCGCACTGAGTCAATGCGGTCTTAGCCTCTCTGGTCTCAACACTCTGTCTGATTTTGGATTTTTTTTTTTTTTTTTCCAAAATCAGACTTGACACCAGAGAGGCTGAATACCGCACTGAGTCAATGCGGTCTTAGCCTCTCTGGTGTCAACACTCTGTCTGATTTTGGATTTTTTTTTTTTTTTTTCCAAAATCAGACTTGACACCAGAGAGGCTGAATACCGCACTGAGTCAATGCGGTCTTAGCCTCTCTGGTCTCAACACTCTGTCTGATTTTGGATTTTTTTTTTTTTTTATCCAAAATCAGACTTGACACCAGAGAGGCTGAATACCGCACTGAGTCAATGCGGTCTTAGCCTCTCTGGTGTCAACACTCTGTCTGATTTTGGATTTTTTTTTTTTTTTTTTCCAAAATCAGACTTGACACCAGAGAGGCTGAATACCGCACTGAGTCAATGCGGTCTTAGCCTCTCTGGTGTCAACACTCTGTCTGATTTTGGATTTTTTTTTTTTTTTTTTTTCCAAAATCAGACTTGACACCAGAGAGGCTGAATACCGCACTGAGTCAATGCGGTCTTAGCCTCTCTGGTCTCAACACTCTGTCTGATTTTGGATTTTTTTTTTTTTTTTCCAAAATCAGACTTGACACCAGAGAGGCTGAATACCGCACTGAGTCAATGCGGTCTTAGCCTCTCTGGTCTCAACACTCTGTCTGATTTTGGATTTTTTTTTTTTTTTTCCAAAATCAGACTTGACTCCAGAGAGGCTGAATACCGCACTGAGTCAATGCGGTCTTAGCCTCTCTGGTCTCAACACTCTGTCTGATTTTGGATTTTTTTTTTTTTTTTCCAAAATCAGACTTGACACCAGAGAGGCTGAATACCGCACTGAGTCAATGCGGTCTTAGCCTCTCTGGTGTCAACACTCTGTCTGATTTTGGATTTTTTTTTTTTTTTTCCAAAATCAGACTTGACACCAGAGAGGCTGAATACCGCACTGAGTCAATGCGGTCTTAGCCTCTCTGGTCTCAACACTCTGTCTGATTTTGGATTTTTTTTTTTTTTTTTTCCAAAATCAGACTTGACACCAGAGAGGCTGAATACCGCACTCGGTCAATGCGGTCTTAGCCTCTCTGGTGTCAACACTCTGTCTGATTTTGGATTTTTTTTTTTTTTTCCAAAATCAGACTTGACACCAGAGAGGCTGAATACCGCACTGAGTCAATGCGGTCTTAGCCTCTCTGGTCTCAACACTCTGTCTGATTTTGGATTTTTTTTTTTTTTTTTCCAAAATCAGACTTGACACCAGAGAGGCTGAATACCGCACTGAGTCAATGCGGTCTTAGCCTCTCTGGTGTCAACACTCTGTCTGATTTTGGATTTTTTTTTTTTTTTTTTTTCCAAAATCAGACTTGACACCAGAGAGGCTGAATACCGCACTGAGTCAATGCGGTCTTAGCCTCTCTGGTCTCAACACTCTGTCTGATTTTGGATTTTTTTTTTTTTCTCCAAAATCAGACTAGACACCAGAGAGGCTGAATACTGCACTGAGTCAATGCGGTCTTAGCCTCTCTGGTGTCAACACTCTGTCTGATTTTGGATTTTTTTTTTTTTTTTTTTCAAAATCAGACTTGACACCAGAGAGGCTGAATACCGCACTGAGTCAATGCGGTCTTAGCCTCTCTGGTCTCAACACTCTGTCTGATTTTGGATTTTTTTTTTTTTTTTTCCAAAATCAGACTTGACACCAGAGAGGCTGAATACCGCACTGAGTCAATGCGGTCTTAGCCTCTCTGGTGCCAACACTCTGTCTGATTTTGGATTTTTTTTTTTTTTTTACAAAATCAGACTTGACACCAGAGAGGCTGAATACCGCACTGAGTCAATGCGGTCTTAGCCTCTCTGGTCTCAACACTCTGTCTGATTTTGGATTTTTTTTTTTTTTTTTCCAAAATCAGACTTGACACCAGAGAGGCTGAATACCGCACTGAGTCAATGCGGTCTTAGCCTCTCTGGTCTCAACACTCTGTCTGATTTTGGATTTTTTTTTTTTTTTTTCCAAAATCAGACTTGACACCAGAGAGGCTGAATACTGCACTGAGTCAATGCGGTCTTAGCCTCTCTGGTGTCAACACTCTGTCTGATTTTGGATTTTTTTTTTTTTTTACCAAAATCAGACTTGACACCAGAGAGGCTGAATACCGCACTGAGTCAATGCGCTCTTAGCCTCTCTGGTCTCAACACTCTGTCTGATTTTGGATTTTTTTTTTTTTTTTCCCAAAATCAGACTTGACACCAGAGAGGCTGAATACCGCACTGAGTCAATGCGGTCTTAGCCTCTCTGGTGTCAACACTCTGTCTGATTTTGGATTTTTTTTTTTTTTTTTCAAAATCAGACTTGACACCAGAGAGGCTGAATACCGCACTGAGTCAATGCGGTCTTAGCCTCTCTGGTCTCAACACTCTGTCTGATTTTGGATTTTTTTTTTTTTTTTTCCAAAATCAGACTTGACACCAGAGAGGCTGAATACTGCACTGAGTCAATGCGGTCTTAGCCTCTCTGGTGTCAACACTCTGTCTGATTTTGGATTTTTTTTTTTTTTTTTTTCCAAAATCAGACTTGACACCAGAGAGGCTGAATACCGCACTGAGTCAATGCGGTCTTAGCCTCTCTGGTGTCAACACTCTGTCTGATTTTGGATTTTTTTTTTTTTTTTTCCAAAATCAGACTTGACACCAGAGAGGCTGAATACCGCACTGAGTCAATGCGGTCTTAGCCTCTCTGGTCTCAACACTCTGTCTGATTTTGGATTTTTTTTTTTTTTTTCCAAAATCAGACTTGACACCAGAGAGGCTGAATACCGCACTGAGTCAATGCGTTCTTAGCCTCTCTGGTCTCAACACTCTGTCTGATTTTGGATTTTTTTTTTTTTTTTTTCCAAAATCAGACTTGACACCAGAGAGGCTGAATACCGCACTGAGTCAATGCGGTCTTAGCCTCTCTGGTGTCAACACTCTGTCTGATTTTGGATTTTTTTTTTTTTTTTCCAAAATCAGACTTGACACCAGAGAGGCTGAATACCGCACTGAGTCAATGCGGTCTTAGCCTCTCTGGTCTCAACACTCTGTCTGATTTTGGATTTTTTTTTTTTTTTTTCCAAAATCAGACTTGACACCAGAGAGGCTGAATACCGCACTGAGTCAATGCGGTCTTAGCCTCTCTGGTGTCAACACTCTGTCTGATTTTGGATTTTTTTTTTTTTTTTTTTCAAAATCAGACTTGACACCAGAGAGGCTGAATACCGCACTGAGTCAATGCGGTCTTAGCCTCTCTGGTCTCAACACTCTGTCTGATTTTGGATTTTTTTTTTTTTTTTCCAAAATCAGACTAGACACCAGAGAGGCTGAATACCGCACTGAGTCAATGCGGTCTTAGCCTCTCTGGTGTCAACACTCTGTCTGATTTTGGATTTTTTTTTTTTTTTTTTCTAAAATCAGACTTGACACCAGAGAGGCTGAATACCGCACTGAGTCAATGCAGTCTTAGCCTCTCTGGTGTCAACACTCTGTCTGATTTTGGATTTTTTTTTTTTTTTTTCCAAAATCAGACTTGACACCAGAGAGGCTGAATACCGCACTGAGTCAATGCGGTCTTAGCCTCTCTGGTCTCAACACTCTGTCTGATTTTGGATTTTTTTTTTTTTTTTTCCAAAATCAGACTTGACACCAGAGAGGCTGAATACCGCACTGAGTCAATGCGGTCTTAGCCTCTCTGGTGTCAACACTCTGTCTGATTTTGGATTTTTTTTTTTTTTTTCCAAAATCAGACTTGACACCAGAGAGGCTGAATACCGCACTGAGTCAATGCGGTCTTAGCCTCTCTGGTCTCAACACTCTGTCTGATTTTGGATTTTTTTTTTTTTTTTTCAAAAATCAGACTTTACACCAGAGAGGCTGAATACCGCGCTGAGTTAATGCGGTCTTAGCCTCTCTGGTCTCAACACTCTGTCTGATTTTGGATTTTTTTTTTTTTTTTCCAAAATCAGACTTGACACCAGAGAGGCTGAATACCGCACTGAGTCAATGCGGTCTTAGCCTCTCTGGTCTCAACACTCTGTCTGATTTTGGATTTTTTTTTTTTTTTTTCCAAAATCAGACTTGACACCAGAGAGGCTGAATACTGCACTGAGTCAATGCGGTCTTAGCCTCTCTGGTGTCAACACTCTGTCTGATTTTGGATTTTTTTTTTTTTTTTTTCCAAAATCAGACTTGACACCAGAGAGGCTGAATACCGCACTGAGTCAATGCGCTCTTAGCCTCTCTGGTCTCAACACTCTGTCTGATTTTGGATTTTTTTTTTTTTTTTTCCAAAATCAGACTTGACACCAGAGAGGCTGAATACCGCACTGAGTCAATGCGGTCTTAGCCTCTCTGGTGTCAACAATCTGTCTGATTTTGGATTTTTTTTTTTTTTTTCCAAAATCAGACTTGACACCAGAGAGGCTGAATACCGCACTGAGTCAATGCGGTCTTAGCCTCTCTGGTGTCAACACTCTGTCTGATTTTGGATTTTTTTTTTTTTTTTTTCCAAAATCAGACTTGACACCAGAGAGGCTGAATACCGCACTGAGTCAATGCGGTCTTAGCCTCTCTGGTCTCAACACTCTGTCTGATTTTGGATTTTTTTTTTTTTTTTTCCAAAATCAGACTTGACACCAGAGAGGCTGAATACCGCACTGGGTCAATGCGGTCTTAGCCTCTCTGGTGTCAACACTCTGTCTGATTTTGGATTTTTTTTTTTTTTTTCCAAAATCAGACTTGACACCAGAGAGGCTGAATACCGCACTGAGTCAATGCGGTCTTAGCCTCTCTGGTCTCAACACTCTGTCTGATTTTGGATTTTTTTTTTTTTTTTTCCAAAATCAGACTTGACACCAGAGAGGCTGAATACCGCACTGAGTCAATGCGGTCTTAGCCTCTCTGGTGTCAACACTCTGTCTGATTTTGGATTTTTTTTTTTTTTTTTTTCAAAATCAGACTTGACACCAGAGAGGCTGAATACCGCACTGAGTCAATGCGGTCTTAGCCTCTCTGGTCTCAACACTCTGTCTGATTTTGGATTTTTTTTTTTTTTTTTCCAAAATCAGACTTGACACCAGAGAGGCTGAATACCGCACTGAGTCAATGCGGTCTTAGCCTCTCTGGTGCAACACTCTGTCTGATTTTGGATTTTTTTTTTTTTTTCCAAAATCAGACTTGACACCAGAGAGGTTGAATACCGCACTGAGTCAATGCGCTCTTAGCCTCTCTGGTCTCAACACTCTGTCTGATTTTGGATTTTTTTTTTTTTTTTCCAAAATCAGACTTGACACCAGAGAGGCTGAATACCGCACTGAGTCAATGCGGTCTTAGCCTCTCTGGTGTCAACACTCTGTCTGATTTTGGATTTTTTTTTTTTTTTTCCAAAATCAGACTTGACACCAGAGAGGCTGAATACCGCACTGAGTCAATGCGGTCTTAGCCTCTCTGGTCTCAACACTCTGTCTGATTTTGGATTTTTTTTTTTTTTTTTCCAAAATCAGACTTGACACCAGAGAGGCTGAATACCGCACTGAGTCAATGCGGTCTTAGCCTCTCTGGTGTCAACACTCTGTCTGATTTTGGATTTTTTTTTTTTTTTTTCCAAAATCAGACTTGACACCAGAGAGGCTGAATACCGCACTGAGTCAATGCGGTCTTAGCCTCTCTGGTCTCAACACTCTGTCTGATTTTGGATTTTTTTTTTTTTTATCCAAAATCAGACTTGACACCAGAGAGGCTGAATACCGCACTGAGTCAATGCGGTCTTAGCCTCTCTGGTGTCAACACTCTGTCTGATTTTGGATTTTTTTTTTTTTTTTTCCAAAATCAGACTTGACACCAGAGAGGCTGAATACCGCACTGAGTCAATGCGGTCTTAGCCTCTCTGGTGTCAACACTCTGTCTGATTTTGGATTTTTTTTTTTTTTTTCCAAAATCAGACTTGACACCAGAGAGGCTGAATACCGCACTGAGTCAATGCGGTCTTAGCCTCTCTGGTCTCAACACTCTGTCTGATTTTGGATTTTTTTTTTTTTTTTCCAAAATCAGACTTGACACCAGAGAGGCTGAATACCGCACTGAGTCAATGCGTTCTTAGCCTCTCTGGTCTCAACACTCTGTCTGATTTTGGATTTTTTTTTTTTTTTTTCCAAAATCAGACTTGACACCAGAGAGGCTGAATACCCGCACTGAGTCAATGCGGTCTTAGCCTCTCTGGTCTCAACACTCTGTCTGATTTTGGCTTTTTTTTTTTTTTTTTCCAAAATCAGACTTGACACCAGAGAGGCTGAATACCGCACTGAGTCAATGCGGTCTTAGCCTCTCTGGTGTCAACACTCTGTCTGATTTTGGATTTTTTTTTTTTTTTTCCAAAATCAAACTTGACACCAGAGAGGCTGAATACCGCACTGAGTCAATGCGGTCTTAGCCTCTCTGGTGTCAACACTCTGTCTGATTTTGGATTTTTTTTTTTTTTTTTCCAAAATCAGACTTGACACCAGAGAGGCTGAATACCGCACTGAGTCAATGCGGTCTTAGCCTCTCTGGTGTCAACACTCTGTCTGATTTTAGATTTTTTTTTTTTTTTTTCCAAAATCAGACTTGACACCAGAGAGGCTGAATACCGCACTGAGTCAATGCGGTCTTAGCCTCTCTGGTCTCAACACTCTGTCTGATTTTGGATTTTTTTTTTTTCTTTTCCAAAATCAGACTTGACACCAGAGAGGCTGAATACCGCACTGAGTCAATGCGGTCTTAGCCTCTCTGGTGTCAACACTGTCTGATTTTTGATTTTTGATTTTTTTTCCAAAATCAGACTTGACACCAGAGAGGCTGAATACCGCACTGAGTCAATGCGTTCTTAGCCTCTCTGGTCTCAACACTCTGTCTGATTTTTGATTTTTTTTTTTTTTTCCAAAATCAGACTTGACACCAGAGAGGCTGAATACCGCACTGAGTCAATGCGTTCTTAGCGTCTCTGGTCTCAACACTCTGTCTGATTTTAGATTTTTTTTTTTTTTTTCCAAAATCAGACTTGACACCAGAGAGGCTGAATACCGCACTGAGTCAATGCGGTCTTAGCCTCTCTGGTGTCAACACTCTGTCTGATTTTGGATTTTTTTTTTTTTTTTTCCAAAATCAGACTTGACACCAGAGAGGCTGAATACCGCACTGAGTCAATGCGGTCTTAGCCTCTCTGGTCTCAACACTCTGTCTGATTTAGGATTTTTTTTTTTTTTTTTTTCCAAAATCAGACTTGACACCAGAGAGGCTGAATACCGCACTGAGTCAATGCGGTCTTAGCCTCTCTGGTGTCAACACTCTGTCTGATTTTGGATTTTTTTTTTTTTTTTCCAAAATCAGACTTGACACCAGAGAGGCTGAATACCGCACTGAGTCAATGCGGTCTTAGCCTCTCTGGTGTCAACACTCTGTCTGATTTTGGATTTTTTTTTTTTTTTTTCCAAAATCAGACTTGACACCAGAGAGGCTGAATACCGCACTGAGTCAATGCGGTCTTAGCCTCTCTGGTCTCAACACTCTGTCTGATTTTGGATTTTTTTTTTTTTTTTCCAAAATCAGACTTGACACCAGAGAGGCTGAATACCGCACTGAGTCAATGCGGTCTTAGCCTCTCTGGTGTCAACACTCTGTCTGATTTAGGATTTTTTTTTTTTTTTTCCAAAATCAGACTTGACACCAGAGAGGCTGAATACCGCACTGAGTCAATGCGGTCTTAGCCTCTCTGGTGTCAACACTCTGTCTGATTTTAGATTTTTTTTTTTTTTTTTCCAAAATCAGACTTGACACCAGAGAGGCTGAATACCGCACTGAGTCAATGCGGTCTTAGCCTCTCTGGTCTCAACACTCTGTCTGATTTTGGATTTTTTTTTTTTCTTTTCCAAAATCAGACTTGACACCAGAGAGGCTGAATACCGCACTGAGTCAATGCGGTCTTAGCCTCTCTGGTGTCAACACTGTCTGATTTTTGATTTTTGATTTTTTTTCCAAAATCAGACTTGACACCAGAGAGGCTGAATACCGCACTGAGTCAATGCGTTCTTAGCCTCTCTGGTCTCAACACTCTGTCTGATTTTTGATTTTTTTTTTTTTTCCAAAATCAGACTTGACACCAGAGAGGCTGAATACCGCACTGAGTCAATGCGTTCTTAGCCTCTCTGGTCTCAACACTCTGTCTGATTTTAGATTTTTTTTTTTTTTTTTCCAAAATCAGACTTGACACCAGAGAGGCTGAATACCGCACTGAGTCAATGCGGTCTTAGCCTCTCTGGTGTCAACACTCTGTCTGATTTTGGATTTTTTTTTTTTTTTTTCCAAAATCAGACTTGACACCAGAGAGGCTGAATACCGCACTGAGTCAATGCGGTCTTAGCCTCTCTGGTCTCAACACTCTGTCTGATTTAGGATTTTTTTTTTTTTTTTTTCCAAAATCAGACTTGACACCAGAGAGGCTGAATACCGCACTGAGTCAATGCGGTCTTAGCCTCTCTGGTGTCAACACTCTGTCTGATTTTGGATTTTTTTTTTTTTTTTCCAAAATCAGACTTGACACCAGAGAGGCTGAATACCGCACTGAGTCAATGCGGTCTTAGCCTCTCTGGTGTCAACACTCTGTCTGATTTTGGATTTTTTTTTTTTTTTTTCCAAAATCAGACTTGACACCAGAGAGGCTGAATACCGCACTGAGTCAATGCGGTCTTAGCCTCTCTGGTGTCAACACTCTGTCTGATTTTGGATTTTTTTTTTTTTTTTTCCAAAATCAGACTTGACACCAGAGAGGCTGAATACCGCACTGAGTCAATGCGGTCTTAGCCTCTCTGGTCTCAACACTCTGTCTGATTTTGGATTTTTTTCTTTTTTCTTTTCCAAAATCAGACTTGACACCAGAGAGGCTGAATACCGCACTGAGTCAATGCGGTCTTAGCCTCTCTGGTGTCAACACTGTCTGATTTTTGATTTTTTATTTTTTTTTTCCAAAATCAGACTTGACACCAGAGAGGCTGAATACCGCACTGAGTCAATGCGGTCTTAGCCTCTCTGGTGTCAACACTCTGTCTGATTTTGGATTTTTTTTTTTTTTTTCCAAAATCAGACTTGACACCAGAGAGGCTGAATACCGCACTGAGTCAATGCGGTCTTAGCCTATCTGGTCTCAACACTCTGTCTGATTTTGGATTTTTTTTTTTTTTTCCAAAATCAGACTTGACACCAGAGAGGCTGAATACCGCACTGAGTCAATGCGGTCTTAGCCTCTCTGGTCTCAACACTCTGTCTGATTTTTTTTTTTTTTTTTTCCAAAATCAGACTTGACACCAGAGAGGCTGAATACCGCACTGAGTCAATGCGGTCTTAGCCTCTCTGGTGTCAACACTCTGTCTGATTTTGGATTTTTTTTTTTTTTTCCAAAATCAGACTTGACACCAGAGAGGCTGAATACCGCACTGAGTCAATGCGGTCTTAGCCTCTCTGGTGTCAACACTCTGTCTGATTTTGGATTTTTTTTTTTTTTTCCAAAATCAGACTTGACACCAGAGAGGCTGAATACCGCACTGAGTCAATGCGGTCTTAGCCTCTCTGGTCTCAACACTCTGTCTGATTTTGGATTTTTTTTTTTTTTTTCCAAAATCAGACTTGACACCAGAGAGGGCTGAATACCGCACTGAGTTAATGCGGTCTTAGCCTCTCTGGTCTCAACACTCTGTCTGATTTTGGATTTTTTTTTTTTTTTTTCCAAAATCAGACTTGACACCAGAGAGGCTGAATACCGCACTGAGTCAATGCGGTCTTAGCCTCTCTGGTCTCAACACTCTGTCTGATTTTGGATTTTTTTTTTCCAAAATCAGACTTGACACCAGAGAGGCTGAATACTGCACTGAGTCAATGCGGTCTTAGCCTCTCTGGTGTCAACACTCTGTCTGATTTTGGATTTTTTTTTTTTTTTTTCAAAATCAGACTTGACACCAGAGAGGCTGAATACCGCACTGAGTCAATGCGCTCTTAGCCTCTCTGGTCTCAACACTCTGTCTGATTTTGGATTTTTTTTTTTTTTTTCCAAAATCAGACTTGACACCAGAGAGGCTGAATACCGCACTGAGTCAATGCGGTCTTAGCCTCTCTGGTGTCAACACTCTGTCTGATTTTGGATTTTTTTTTTTTTTTTCCAAAATCAGACTTGACACCAGAGAGGCTGAATACCGCACTGAGTCAATGCGGTCTTAGCCTCTCTGGTCTCAACACTCTGTCTGATTTTGGATTTTTTTTTTTTTTTTCCAAAATCAGACTTGACACCAGAGAGGCTGAATACCGCACTGAGTCAATGCGGTCTTAGCCTCTCTGGTGTCAACACTCTGTCTGATTTTGGATTTATTTTATTTTTTTTCCAAAATCAGACTTGACACCAGAGAGGCTGAATACCGCACTGAGTCAATGCGGTCTTAGCCTCTCTGGTCTCAACACTCTGTCTGATTTTGGATTTTTTTTATTTTTTATCAAAAATCAGACTTGACACCAGAGAGGCTGAATACCGCACTGAATCAATGCGGTCTTAGCCTCTCTGGTGTCAACACTCTGTCTGATTTTGGATTTTTTTTTTTTTTTTTCCAAAATCAGACTTGACACCAGAGAGGCTGAATACCGCACTGAGTCAATGCGGTCTTAGCCTCTCTGGTGTCAACACTCTGTCTGATTTTGGATTTTTTTTTTTTTTTTCCAAAATCAGACTTGACACCAGAGAGGCTGAATACCGCACTGAGTCAATGCGGTCTTAGCCTCTCTGGTCTCAACACTCTGTCTGATTTTGGATTTTTTTTTTTTTTTTTCCAAAATCAGACTTGACACCAGAGAGGCTGAATACCGCACTGAGTCTTAGCCTCTCTGGTGTCAACACTCTGTCTGATTTTGGATTTTTTTTTTTTTTTTTCCAAAATCAGACTTGACACCAGAGAGGCTGAATACCGCACTGAGTCAATGCGGTCTTAGCCTCTCTGGTGTCAACACTCTGTCTGATTTTGGATTTTTTTTTTTTTTTCCAAAATCAGACTTGACACCAGAGAGGCTGAATACCGCACTGAGTCAATGCGTTCTTAGCCTCTCTGGTCTCAACACTCTGTCTGATTTTGGATTTTTTTTTTTTTTTTTCCAAAATCAGACTTGACACCAGAGAGGCTGAATACCGCACTGAGTCAATGCGGTCTTAGCCTCTCTGGTGTCAACACTCTGTCTGATTTTGGATTTTTTTTTTTTTTTTTCCAAAATCAGACTTGACACCAGAGAGGCTGAATACCGCACTGAGTCAATGCGGTCTTAGCCTCTCTGGTCTCAACACTCTGTCTGATTTTGGATTTTTTTTTTTTTTTTCCAAAATCAGACTTGACACCAGAGAGGCTGAATACCGCACTGAGTCAATGCGGTCTTAGCCTCTCTGGTGTCAACACTCTGTCTGATTTTGGATTTTTTTTTTTTTTTTCCAAAATCAGACTTGACACCAGAGAGGCTGAATACCGCACTGAGTCAATGCGGTCTTAGCCTCTCTGGTGTCAACACTCTGTCTGATTTTGGATTTTTTTTTTTTTTTTTCCAAAATCAGACTTGACACCAGAGAGGCTGAATACCGCACTGAGTCAATGCGGTCTTAGCCTCTCTGGTGTCAACACTCTGTCTGATTTTGGATTTTTTTTTTTTTTTTTTCCAAAATCAGACTTGACACCAGAGAGGCTGAATACCGCACTGAGTCAATGCGGTCTTAGCCTCTCTGGTCTCAACACTCTGTCTGATTTTGGATTTTTTTTTTTTCTTTTCCAAAATCAGACTTGACACCAGAGAGGCTGAATACTGCACTGAGTCAATGCGGTCTTAGCCTCTCTGGTGTCAACACTGTCTGATTTTTGATTTTTTTTTTTTTTTTCCAAAATCAGACTTGACACCAGAGAGGCTGAATACCGCACTGAGTCAATGCGTTCTTAGCCTCTCTGGTCTCAACACTCTGTCTGATTTTGGATTTTTTTTTTTTTTTTTTCCAAAATCAGACTTGACACCAGAGAGGCTGAATACCGCACTGAGTCAATGCGGTCTTAGCCTCTCTGGTGTCAACACTCTGTCTGATTTTGGATTTTTTTTTTTTTTTTTCCAAAATCAGACTTGACACCAGAGAGGCTGAATACCGCACTGAGTCAATGCGGTCTTAGCCTCTCTGGTCTCAACACTCTGTCTGATTTTGGATTTTTTTTTTTTTTTTTCCAAAATCAGACTTGACACCAGAGAGGCTGAATAGCGCACTGAGTCAATGCGGTCTTAGCCTCTCTGGTGTCAACACTCTGTCTGATTTTGGATTTTTTTTTTTTTTTTCCAAAATCAGACTTGACACCAGAGAGGCTGAATACCGCACTGAGTCAATGCGGTCTTAGCCTCTCTGGTGTCAACACTCTGTCTGATTTTGGATTTTTTTTTTTTTTTTTCCAAAATCAGACTTGACACCAGAGAGGCTGAATACCGCACTGAGTCAATGCGGTCTTAGCCTCTCTGGTGTCAACACTCTGTCTGATTTTGGATTTTTTTTTTTTTTTTTTCCAAAATCAGACTTGACACCAGAGAGGCTGAATACCGCACTGAGTCAATGCGGTCTTAGCCTCTCTGGTCTCAACACTCTGTCTGATTTTGGATTTTTTTTTTTTCTTTTCCAAAATCAGACTTGACACCAGAGAGGCTGAATACCGCACTGAGTCAATGCGGTCTTAGCCTCTCTGGTGTCAACACTGTCTGATTTTGTTTTTTTTGTTTTTTTCCAAAATCAGACTTGACACCAGAGAGGCTGAATACCGCACTGAGTCAATGCGGTCTTAGCCTCTCTGGTCTCAACACTCTGTCTGATTTTGGATTTTTTTTTTTTTTTTTCCAAAATCAGACTTGACACCAGAGAGGCTGAATACCGCACTGAGTCAATGCGGTCTTAGCCTCTCTGGTGTCAACACTCTGTCTGATTTTGGATTTTTTTTTTTTTTTTTCCAAAATCAGACTTGACACCAGAGAGGCTGAATACCGCACTGAGTCAATGCGGTCTTAGCCTCTCTGGTCTCAACACTCTGTCTGATTTTGGATTTTTTTTTTTTTTTTTCCAAAATCAGACTTGACACCAGAGAGGCTGAATACCGCACTGAGTCAATGCGGTCTTAGCCTCTCTGGTCTCAACACTCTGTCTGATTTTGGATTTTTTTCTTTTTTCTTTTCCAAAATCAGACTTGACACCAGAGAGGCTGAATACCGCACTGAGTCAATGCGGTCTTAGCCTCTCTGGTGTCAACACTGTCTGATTTTTTTTTTTTTTTCCAAAATCAGACTTGACACCAGAGAGGCTGAATACCGCACTGAGTCAATGCGGTCTTAGCCTCTCTGGTCTCAACACTCTGTCTGATTTTGGATTTTTTTTTTTTTTTTCCAAAATCAGACTTGACTCCAGAGAGGCTGAATACCGCACTGAGTCAATGCGGTCTTAGCCTCTCTGGTGTCAACACTCTGTCTGATTTTAGATTTTTTTTTTTTTTTTCCAAAATCAGACTTGACACCAGAGAGGCTGAATACCGCACTGAGTCAATGCGGTCTTAGCCTCTCTGGTCTCAACACTCTGTCTGATTTTGGATTTTTTTTTTTTTTTCTAAAATCAGACTTGACACCAGAGAGGCTGAATACCGCACTGAGTCAATGCGGTCTTAGCCTCTCTGGTGTCAACACTCTGTCTGATTTTGGATTTTTTTTTTTTTTTTCCAAAATCAGACTTGACACCAGAGAGGCTGAATACCGCACTGAGTCAATGCGGTCTTAGCCTCTCTGGTCTCAACACTCTGTCTGATTTTGGATTTTTTTTTTTTTTTTTCAAAATCAGACTTTACACCAGAGAGGCTGGATACCGCGCTGAGTTAATGCGGTCTTAGCCTCTCTGGTCTCAACACTCTGTCTGATTTTGGATTTTTTTTTTTTTTTTTCCCAAAATCAGACTTGACACCAGAGAGGCTGAATACCGCACTGAGTCAATGCGGTCTTAGCCTCTCTGGTCTCAACACTCTGTCTGATTTTGGATTTTTTTTTTTTTTTTTCCAAAATCAGACTTGACACCAGAGAGGCTGAATACTGCACTGAGTCAATGCGGTCTTAGCCTCTCTGGTGTCAACACTCTGTCTGATTTTGGATTTTTTTTTTTTTTTTTTTCCAAAATCAGACTTGACACCAGAGAGGCTGAATACCGCACTGAGTCAATGCGCTCTTAGCCTCTCTGGTCTCAACACTCTGTCTGATTTTGGATTTTTTTTTTTTTTTTTCCAAAATCAGACTTGACACCAGAGAGGCTGAATACCGCACTGAGTCAATGCGGTCTTAGCCTCTCTGGTGTCAACAATCTGTCTGATTTTGGATTTTTTTTTTTTTTTCCAAAATCAGACTTGACACCAGAGAGGCTGAATACCGCACTGAGTCAATGCGGTCTTAGCCTCTCTGGTGTCAACACTCTGTCTGATTTTGGATTTTTTTTTTTTTTTTTCCAAAATCAGACTTGACACCAGAGAGGCTGAATACCGCACTGAGTCAATGCGGTCTTAGCCTCTCTGGTCTCAACACTCTGTCTGATTTTGGATTTTTTTTTTTTTTTTTCCAAAATCAGACTTGACACCAGAGAGGCTGAATACCGCACTGGGTCAATGCGGTCTTAGCCTCTCTGGTGTCAACACTCTGTCTGATTTTGGATTTTTTTTTTTTTTTCCAAAATCAGACTTGACACCAGAGAGGCTGAATACCGCACTGAGTCAATGCGGTCTTAGCCTCTCTGGTCTCAACACTCTGTCTGATTTTGGATTTTTTTTTTTTTTTTTCCAAAATCAGACTTGATACCAGAGAGGCTGAATACCGCACTGAGTCAATGCGGTCTTAGCCTCTCTGGTGTCAACACTCTGTCTGATTTTGGATTTTTTTTTTTTTTTTTTCAAAATCAGACTTGACACCAGAGAGGCTGAATACCGCACTGAGTCAATGCGGTCTTAGCCTCTCTGGTCTCAACACTCTGTCTGATTTTGGATTTTTTTTTTTTTTTTTCCAAAATCAGACTTGACACCAGAGAGGCTGAATACCGCACTGAGTCAATGCGGTCTTAGCCTCTCTGGTGCCAACACTCTGTCTGATTTTGGATTTTTTTTTTTTTTTTCCAAAATCAGACTTGACACCAGAGAGGCTGAATACCGCACTGAGTCAATGCGGTCTTAGCCTCTCTGGTCTCAACACTCTGTCTGATTTTGGATTTTTTTTTTTTTTTTTCCAAAATCAGACTTGACACCAGAGAGGCTGAATACCGCACTGAGTTAATGCGGTCTTAGCCTCTCTGGTCTCAACACTCTGTCTGATTTTTGATTTTTTTTTTTTTTTTTCCAAAATCAGACTTGACACCAGAGAGGCTGAATACCGCACTGAGTCAATGCGGTCTTAGCCTCTCTGGTCTCAACACTGTCTGATTTTGGATTTTTTTTTTTTTTTTTCCAAAATCAGACTTGACACCAGAGAGGCTGAATACTGCACTGAGTCAATGCGGTCTTAGCCTCTCTGGTGTCAACACTCTGTCTGATTTTGGATTTTTTTTTTTTTTTTCCAAAATCAGACTTGACACCAGAGAGGCTGAATACCGCACTGAGTCAATGCGCTCTTAGCCTCTCTGGTCTCAACACTCTGTCTGATTTTGGATTTTTTTTTTTTTTTTCCCAAAATCAGACTTGACACCAGAGAGGCTGAATACCGCACTGAGTCAATGCGGTCTTAGCCTCTCTGGTGTCAACACTCTGTCTGATTTTGTATTTTTTTTTTTTTTTTCCAAAATCAGACTTGACACCAGAGAGGCTGAATACCGCACTGAGTCAATGCGGTCTTAGCCTCTCTGGTCTCAACACTCTGTCTGATTTTGGATTTTTTTTTTTTTTTTTCCAAAATCAGACTTGACACCAGAGAGGCTGAATACCGCACTGAGTCAATGCGGTCTTAGCCTCTCTGGTGTCAACACTCTGTCTGATTTTGGATTTTTTTTTTTTTTTTTCCAAAATCAGACTTGACACCAGAGAGGCTGAATACCGCACTGAGTCAATGCGGTCTTAGCCTCTCTGGTCTCAACACTCTGTCTGATTTTGGATTTTTTTTTTTTTTTATCCAAAATCAGACTTGACACCAGAGAGGCTGAATACCGCACTGAGTCAATGCGGTCTTAGCCTCTCTGGTGTCAACACTCTGTCTGATTTTGGATTTTTTTTTTTTTTTCCAAAATCAGACTTGACACCAGAGAGGCTGAATACCGCACTGAGTCAATGCGGTCTTAGCCTCTCTGGTGTCAACACTCTGTCTGATTTTGGATTTTTTTTTTTTTTTTTCCAAAATCAGACTTGACACCAGAGAGGCTGAATACCGCACTGAGTCAATGCGGTCTTAGCCTCTCTGGTCTCAACACTCTGTCTGATTTTGGATTTTTTTTTTTTTTTTCCAAAATCAGACTTGACACCAGAGAGGCTGAATACCGCACTGAGTCAATGCGTTCTTAGCCTCTCTGGTCTCAACACTCTGTCTGATTTTGGATTTTTTTTTTTTTTTTTCCAAAATCAGACTTGACACCAGAGAGGCTGAATACCGCACTGAGTCATAGCGGTCTTAGCCTCTCTGGTGTCAACACTCTGTCTGATTTTAGATTTTTTTTTTTTTTTTTTCCAAAATCAGACTTGACACCAGAGAGGCTGAATACCGCACTGAGTCAATGCGGTCTTAGCCTCTCTGGTCTCAACACTCTGTCTGATTTTGGATTTTTTTTTTTTCTTTTCCAAAATCAGACTTGACACCAGAGAGGCTGAATACCGCACTGAGTCAATGCGGTCTTAGCCTCTCTGGTGTCAACACTGTCTGATTTTTGATTTTTGATTTTTTTTCCAAAATCAGACTTGACACCAGAGAGGCTGAATACCGCACTGAGTCAATGCGTTCTTAGCCTCTCTGGTCTCAACACTCTGTCTGATTTTTGATTTTTTTTTTTTTTTCCAAAATCAGACTTGACACCAGAGAGGCTGAATACCGCACTGAGTCAATGCGTTCTTAGCCTCTCTGGTCTCAACACTCTGTCTGATTTTAGATTTTTTTTTTTTTTTTTCCAAAATCAGACTTGACACCAGAGAGGCTGAATACCGCACTGAGTCAATGCGGTCTTAGCCTCTCTGGTGTCAACACTCTGTCTGATTTTGGATTTTTTTTTTTTTTTTTCCAAAATCAGACTTGACACCAGAGAGGCTGAATACCGCACTGAGTCAATGCGGTCTTAGCCTCTCTGGTCTCAACACTCTGTCTGATTTAGGATTTTTTTTTTTTTTTTTTCCAAAATCAGACTTGACACCAGAGAGGCTGAATACCGCACTGAGTCAATGCGGTCTTAGCCTCTCTGGTGTCAACACTCTGTCTGATTTTGGATTTTTTTTTTTTTTTTCCAAAATCAGACTTGACACCAGAGAGGCTGAATACCGCACTGAGTCAATGCGGTCTTAGCCTCTCTGGTGTCAACACTCTGTCTGATTTTTGATTTTTTTTTTTTTTTTTCCAAAATCAGACTTGACACCAGAGAGGCTGAATACCGCACTGAGTCAATGCGGTCTTAGCCTCTCTGGTGTCAACACTCTGTCTGATTTTGGATTTTTTTTTTTTTTTTTTCCAAAATCAGACTTGACACCAGAGAGGCTGAATACCGCACTGAGTCAATGCGGTCTTAGCCTCTCTGGTCTCAACACTCTGTCTGATTTTGGATTTTTTTCTTTTTTCTTTTCCAAAATCAGACTTGACACCAGAGAGGCTGAATACCGCACTGAGTCAATGCGGTCTTAGCCTCTCTGGTGTCAACACTGTCTGATTTTTGATTTTTGATTTTTTTTTTTCCAAAATCAGACTTGACACCAGAGAGGCTGAATACCGCACTGAGTCAATGCGGTCTTAGCCTCTCTGGTGTCAACACTCTGTCTGATTTTGGATTTTTTTTTTTTTTTTTCCAAAATCAGACTTGACACCAGAGAGGCTGAATACCGCACTGAGTCAATGCGGTCTTAGCCTATCTGGTCTCAACACTCTGTCTGATTTTGGATTTTTTTTTTTTTTTCCAAAATCAGACTTGACACCAGAGAGGCTGAATACCGCACTGAGTCAATGCGGTCTTAGCCTCTCTGGTCTCAACACTCTGTCTGATTTTGGATTTTTTTTTTTTTTTCCAAAATCAGACTTGACACCAGAGAGGCTGAATACCGCACTGAGTCAATGCGGTCTTAGCCTCTCTGGTGTCAACACTCTGTCTGATTTTGGATTTTTTTTTTTTTTTCCAAAATCAGACTTGACACCAGAGAGGCTGAATACCGCACTGAGTCAATGCGGTCTTAGCCTCTCTGGTGTCAACACTCTGTCTGATTTTGGATTTTTTTTTTTTTTTCCAAAATCAGACTTGACACCAGAGAGGCTGAATACCGCACTGAGTTAATGCGGTCTTAGCCTCTCTGGTCTCAACACTCTGTCTGATTTTGGATTTTTTTTTTTTTTTTTCCAAAATCAGACTTGACACCAGAGAGGCTGAATACCGCACTGAGTCAATGCGGTCTTAGCCTCTCTGGTCTCAACACTCTGTCTGATTTTGGATTTTTTTTTTTTTTTTTCCAAAATCAGACTTGACACCAGAGAGGCTGAATACTGCACTGAGTCAATGCGGTCTTAGCCTCTCTGGTGTCAACACTCTGTCTGATTTTGGATTTTTTTTTTTTTTTTCCAAAATCAGACTTGACACCAGAGAGGCTGAATACCGCACTGAGTCAATGCGCTCTTAGCCTCTCTGGTCTCAACACTCTGTCTGATTTTGGATTTTTTTTTTTTTTTTCCAAAATCAGACTTGACACCAGAGAGGCTGAATACCGCACTGAGTCAATGCGGTCTTAGCCTCTCTGGTGTCAACACTCTGTCTGATTTTGGATTTTTTTTTTTTTTTTCCAAAATCAGACTTGACACCAGAGAGGCTGAATACCGCACTGAGTCAATGCGGTCTTAGCCTCTCTGGTCTCAACACTCTGTCTGATTTTGGATTTTTTTTTTTTTTTTTCCAAAATCAGACTTGACACCAGAGAGGCTGAATACCGCACTGAGTCAATGCGGTCTTAGCCTCTCTGGTGTCAACACTCTGTCTGATTTTGGATTTTTTTTTTTTTTTTTCCAAAATCAGACTTGACACCAGAGAGGCTGAATACCGCACTGAGTCAATGCGGTCTTAGCCTCTCTGGTCTCAACACTCTGTCTGATTTTGGATTTTTTTTATTTTTTATCAAAAATCAGACTTGACACCAGAGAGGCTGAATACCGCACTGAATCAATGCGGTCTTAGCCTCTCTGGTGTCAACACTCTGTCTGATTTTGGATTTTTTTTTTTTTTTTTCCAAAATCAGACTTGACACCAGAGAGGCTGAATACCGCACTGAGTCAATGCGGTCTTAGCCTCTCTGGTGTCAACACTCTGTCTGATTTTGGATTTTTATTTTATTTTTTTTCCAAAATCAGACTTGACACCAGAGAGGCTGAATACCGCACTGAGTCAATGCGGTCTTAGCCTCTCTGGTCTCAACACTCTGTCTGATTTTGGATTTTTTTTTTTTTTTTTCCAAAATCAGACTTGACACCAGAGAGGCTGAATACCGCACTGAGTCTTAGCCTCTCTGGTGTCAACACTCTGTCTGATTTTGGATTTTTTTTTTTTTTTTCCAAAATCAGACTTGACACCAGAGAGGCTGAATACCGCACTGAGTCAATGCGGTCTTAGCCTCTCTGGTGTCAACACTCTGTCTGATTTTTGATTTTTTTTTTTTTTTTTCCAAAATCAGACTTGACACCAGAGAGGCTGAATACCGCACTGAGTCAATGCGGTCTTAGCCTCTCTGGTGTCAACACTCTGTCTGATTTTGGATTTTTTTTTTTTTTTTTTCCAAAATCAGACTTGACACCAGAGAGGCTGAATACCGCACTGAGTCAATGCGGTCTTAGCCTCTCTGGTCTCAACACTCTGTCTGATTTTGGATTTTTTTCTTTTTTCTTTTCCAAAATCAGACTTGACACCAGAGAGGCTGAATACCGCACTGAGTCAATGCGGTCTTAGCCTCTCTGGTGTCAACACTGTCTGATTTTTGATTTTTGATTTTTTTTTTTCCAAAATCAGACTTGACACCAGAGAGGCTGAATACCGCACTGAGTCAATGCGGTCTTAGCCTCTCTGGTGTCAACACTCTGTCTGATTTTGGATTTTTTTTTTTTTTTTTCCAAAATCAGACTTGACACCAGAGAGGCTGAATACCGCACTGAGTCAATGCGGTCTTAGCCTATCTGGTCTCAACACTCTGTCTGATTTTGGATTTTTTTTTTTTTTTCCAAAATCAGACTTGACACCAGAGAGGCTGAATACCGCACTGAGTCAATGCGGTCTTAGCCTCTCTGGTCTCAACACTCTGTCTGATTTTGGATTTTTTTTTTTTTTTCCAAAATCAGACTTGACACCAGAGAGGCTGAATACCGCACTGAGTCAATGCGGTCTTAGCCTCTCTGGTGTCAACACTCTGTCTGATTTTGGATTTTTTTTTTTTTTTCCAAAATCAGACTTGACACCAGAGAGGCTGAATACCGCACTGAGTCAATGCGGTCTTAGCCTCTCTGGTGTCAACACTCTGTCTGATTTTGGATTTTTTTTTTTTTTTCCAAAATCAGACTTGACACCAGAGAGGCTGAATACCGCACTGAGTTAATGCGGTCTTAGCCTCTCTGGTCTCAACACTCTGTCTGATTTTGGATTTTTTTTTTTTTTTTTCCAAAATCAGACTTGACACCAGAGAGGCTGAATACCGCACTGAGTCAATGCGGTCTTAGCCTCTCTGGTCTCAACACTCTGTCTGATTTTGGATTTTTTTTTTTTTTTTTTCCAAAATCAGACTTGACACCAGAGAGGCTGAATACTGCACTGAGTCAATGCGGTCTTAGCCTCTCTGGTGTCAACACTCTGTCTGATTTTGGATTTTTTTTTTTTTTTTCCAAAATCAGACTTGACACCAGAGAGGCTGAATACCGCACTGAGTCAATGCGCTCTTAGCCTCTCTGGTCTCAACACTCTGTCTGATTTTGGATTTTTTTTTTTTTTTTCCAAAATCAGACTTGACACCAGAGAGGCTGAATACCGCACTGAGTCAATGCGGTCTTAGCCTCTCTGGTGTCAACACTCTGTCTGATTTTGGATTTTTTTTTTTTTTTTCCAAAATCAGACTTGACACCAGAGAGGCTGAATACCGCACTGAGTCAATGCGGTCTTAGCCTCTCTGGTCTCAACACTCTGTCTGATTTTGGATTTTTTTTTTTTTTTTTCCAAAATCAGACTTGACACCAGAGAGGCTGAATACCGCACTGAGTCAATGCGGTCTTAGCCTCTTTGTTGTCAACACTCTGTCTGATTTTGGATTTTTTTTTTTTTTTTCCAAAATCAGACTTGACACCAGAGAGGCTGAATACCGCACTGAGTCAATGCGGTCTTAGCCTCTCTGGTGTCAACACTCTGTCTGATTTTGGATTTTTTTTTTTTTTTTTCCAAAATCAGACTTGACACCAGAGAGGCTGAATACCGCACTGAGTCAATGCGGTCTTAGCCTATCTGGTCTCAACACTCTGTCTGATTTTGGATTTTTTTTTTTTTTTCCAAAATCAGACTTGACACCAGAGAGGCTGAATACCGCACTGAGTCAATGCGGTCTTAGCCTCTCTGGTCTCAACACTCTGTCTGATTTTGGATTTTTTTTTTTTTTTTCCAAAATCAGACTTGACACCAGAGAGGCTGAATACCGCACTGAGTCAATGCGGTCTTAGCCTCTCTGGTGTCAACACTCTGTCTGATTTTGGATTTTTTTTTTTTTTTCCAAAATCAGACTTGACACCAGAGAGGCTGAATACCGCACTGAGTTAATGCGGTCTTAGCCTCTCTGGTCTCAACACTCTGTCTGATTTTGGATTTTTTTTTTTTTTTTTCCAAAATCAGACTTGACACCAGAGAGGCTGAATACCGCACTGAGTCAATGCGGTCTTAGCCTCTCTGGTCTCAACACTCTGTCTGATTTTGGATTTTTTTTTTTTTTTTTCCAAAATCAGACTTGACACCAGAGAGGCTGAATACTGCACTGAGTCAATGCGGTCTTAGCCTCTCTGGTGTCAACACTCTGTCTGATTTTGGATTTTTTTTTTTTTTTCCAAAATCAGACTTGACACCAGAGAGGCTGAATACCGCACTGAGTCAATGCGCTCTTAGCCTCTCTGGTCTCAACACTCTGTCTGATTTTGGATTTTTTTTTTTTTTTTCCAAAATCAGACTTGACACCAGAGAGGCTGAATACCGCACTGAGTCAATGCGGTCTTAGCCTCTCTGGTGTCAACACTCTGTCTGATTTTGGATTTTTTTTTTTTTTTTCCAAAATCAGACTTGACACCAGAGAGGCTGAATACCGCACTGAGTCAATGCGGTCTTAGCCTCTCTGGTCTCAACACTCTGTCTGATTTTGGATTTTTTTTTTTTTTTTTCCAAAATCAGACTTGACACCAGAGAGGCTGAATACCGCACTGAGTCAATGCGGTCTTAGCCTCTCTGGTGTCAACACTCTTTCTGATTTTGGATTTATTTTATTTTTTTTCCAAAATCAGACTTGACACCAGAGAGGCTGAATACCGCACTGAGTCAATGCGGTCTTAGCCTCTCTGGTCTCAACACTCTGTCTGATTTTGGATTTTTTTTATTTTTTATCAAAAATCAGACTTGACACCAGAGAGGCTGAATACCGCACTGAATCAATGCGGTCTTAGCCTCTCTGGTGTCAACACTCTGTCTGATTTTGGATTTTTTTTTTTTTTTTTCCAAAATCAGACTTGACACCAGAGAGGCTGAATACCGCACTGAGTCAATGCGGTCTTAGCCTCTCTGGTGTCAACACTCTGTCTGATTTTGGATTTTTTTTTTTTTTTTTCCAAAATCAGACTTGACACCAGAGAGGCTGAATACCGCACTGAGTCAATGCGGTCTTAGCCTCTCTGGTCTCAACACTCTGTCTGATTTTGGATTTTTTTTTTTTTTTCCAAAATCAGACTTGACACCAGAGAGGCTGAATACCGCACTGAGGTCTTAGCCTCTCTGGTGTCAACACTCTGTCTGATTTTGGATTTTTTTTTTTTTTTCCAAAATCAGACTTGACACCAGAGAGGCTGAATACCGCACTGAGTCAATGCGGTCTTAGCCTCTCTGGTGTCAACACTCTGTCTGATTTTGGATTTTTTTTTTTTTTTTCCAAAATCAGACTTGACACCAGAGAGGCTGAATACCGCACTGAGTCAATGCGGTCTTAGCCTCTCTGGTCTCAACACTCTGTCTGATTTTGGATTTTTTTTTTTTTTTTCCAAAATCAGACTTGACACCAGAGAGGCTGAATACCGCACTGAGTCAATGCGGTCTTAGCCTCTCTGGTGTCAACACTCTGTCTGATTTTGGATTTTTTTTTTTTTTTTCCAAAATCAGACTTGACACCAGAGAGGCTGAATACCGCACTGAGTCAATGCGGTCTTAGCCTCTCTGGTCTCAACACTCTGTCTGATTTTGGATTTTTTTTTTTTTTTTCCAAAATCAGACTTGACACCAGAGAGGCTGAATACCGCACTGAGTCAATGCGGTCTTAGCCTCTCTGGTGTCAACACTCTGTCTGATTTTGGATTTTTTTTTTTTTTTCTCCAAAATCAGACTTGACACCAGAGAGGCTGAATACCGCACTGAGTCAATGCGGTCTTAGCCTCTCTGGTGTCAACACTCTGTCTGATTTTGGATTTTTTTTTTTTTTTTTCCAAAATCAGACT